>NC_143059.1:26178106-26329621 GCF_052426305.1 Pelodiscus sinensis | reverse complement strand
GCCAACTGTGCTATAGGAATATAGAAGCATCATCCATGATTTTAGGCCTAGGAAGGTTAATGTTTCTAATACCAATCATCTGAGGCTCTAATTGGCATTTTACTGTGAAACTAAAAAGAAAACATAAAAAAGCAATGGAGGCACATAGCAAGCCCGCTTTGGGGGAGTTTTCTAATTTTCTTTTTTTAGTTCTTTAAACATATTACTATATTTCCATCATCTAAGAAGGGATGGCCCCCATGCTTTATGAAAATTGCTTATGGATAGGGATATTCATAACTCAAAGATGGTTTTTGTAAAACTCGTCAATTTACATATAAAATGTACAGTTACATTCTGCTGAATCTGTATATTTTATTTACTGCATGTGTTGTTCTTGTGTGTGTGGTTAGGGATATGAAGTGTGAATCTGTTTATAATTCTAAATGTGCTAATTAGGTCCAGTAGGACACGGCTACATTGCCTTTTTTTGCAGAAGAGGATATGCAAATTGCACTCACATTTGCATATCTTCTTCCGGTTCTTTTTGCAGAAGAGGTTTTGCCAATAAAAAGCTCCATGTAGACGGGGCCATTTGTTGAAACCCCTCCCCCCCCCCTTCACAAGATCCTGTAAACCTCATTTTTTGAGGAATAAGGGATCTTATGAAAGAGGGTTTTTTTTCTGACAAATGGCCCAGTTTACACGGGGCTTTTTATTGGCAAAACCTCTTCCGCAGAAAGAATTGGAAGAAGATATGCAAATACAAGATTTGCATATCTTCTGCAAAAAAACGGTAGTGCAGCCATAGCCTTACTGATGACTTGAGCACTGAGCCATTCTGGTTCCTTGGAAGTTACTTGTGAATAATCTTGTTTGTTCTGTAAGTTCAAACTGTGGTTGGTCTCAGAAAGATTGTAATACCAACCAGAGTCTATCTTAAACTTGGTATTTTTTTCCAGGGGGATGGAGAGTGCTCAACAAAGGGTTCTTGCCCTGGGGGGAAAGTCTACTTAAGCAATGGGAAACATCAGTGCTTTGTCTTCAGCTGGCCTTGAAACTGCCTAGCCCACCCTAAGAGGATAAAAAGAACTCTGAAGAAGCTGTAGATCCAGACCAGAGTAAAGATCAACTCTGACTTGAAGCTTCTAGATATAAGAATAGCTGCTTTAGGGTAAGAATTTGCAACTAACAAGTTTCTTAGTGGGTTAGAACTAGCTAGCATTTTTTGTTCATTTTAATTTAATAATTTATATTGATATGGTTTTGCAATGCAATCACTTAAATTCTACCTTTTATACTTAATAAAAACACTTCTGTTTATTATCAAGTCCAATGTAAATAATTGGTACTTGGGGGGAGCAGCCATTTGATAAAGTGGGAAAACTTCCTTATGAGCTTTCTCCGTGTAAATGATTTATACAATGTACGATGGGTTTGTTTGGGGTTGGTTTCCTAGATGCTGAGCCCTTACAGCTCAGCCTTCCCACAGATGAACTGGTTCAATGTCTGTTGTTCTGCAGAGGGGTGGTAACTCCAACTCTGTGCCTTGTCTGGGGGAGACCAGATGATCTGACCCAGCAAGACAGTGTGGTGGGAAGACCCAGGGTATGTCTAGACTACATGGCTCTGTCGACGGAGCCATGGAGATGAGTTTACTAGACATAGGAAAACGAAGCGGCGATTTAAATAATCACCGCTTCATTTACATCAAAATGGCTGCTGCGCTGTGCAGATCAGCTGTTTGGTGGCACAGCGGGGCAGTCTGGATGCGCCACGGTCAACAAGGGAAGCCTTTGTTGACCACTCCGGTATGCCTCTTGAAATGAGGTTTACCGGAGCGATTGACAAAGGCTTCCCTTGTCGACTGCGGTGCGTCCAGACTGCGTCGCTGTGCTGCCAAACAGCTGATTGGCACAGCGCGGTGGCCATTTTGATGTAAATGAAGTGATGATTATTTAAATCGCCGCTTCATTTTCCTATGTCTAGTAAATTCATCTACATGGCTCTGTCAACGGAGCCAAGTAGTCTAGACATACCCCCAGAGGGCAGGAAGGTGCGCATCAGTGGCATGATCAGCACATTCGGACAACTACAAGGGAACTTCTGTGAGTCAACTTGTCACAGGGATAACTATAGCAAGGACAATACTTTTGTCTGCTCTCACATGCCACTTTATATAACAAGCTTCTGCACCCAGCTGGCTTTCTCCCAAGAATAATGAAGAAGCTTGTTTTGGCCAGTTCTGAGAGAAGCGTGATAATTAATTACATAAATCTGTATGCTGCACTAAATTTCACTTGATTTTGCAGATTGGAAAATTATCTGACATTAGTGTTTTATTTCCATGTTTTATTTAAAACACTAATTTTCATTAGTATTGTGAAACATGTCCTTTGTGTTCTGTTGTACTATGTGCTCTACATACAGTAATTGACTGTCATGAATAATATGGATTTTTTTTCATGTAGCCTTAATCCAGGGTGTGCTGATATAATTTTAAGTAAAAGGTGCTTAGTGGCTAAGAGGAGTCCAAAGTCCTCCCTTATTATCCAATTATTGCTTAGGCAGTTAATGTGTATGCTTTATTAAATTGCCCATCATCTCTTAGGTCTTAGAATTTATCCCTGTAAAGAAAGTGTTAAGAGAGAGAAGATGGCTCAGTCTGCATGTCCACTCAATTTTTGGACCTCTGCTTGGAATTATAATGAAGATTCTGGGTTTTATGATCAGGATAAATTACCGGGTAAGTGAGGGCTGCAAGCAGAAACTACCAAAAGAGAGTAGTTACAGACTCGCTGGAAGTAGCAGGACTTGGTGAGCATGTGTTTGGTCTGTGTGGGCTGGTTGTTTGACAGTTCTGGAACTGGGTCATATGACCACAGGTAAGCAGCCTAGAAAGGTGTGTGTGTGTGTGTGTGTGTGTGTGTGTGTGTGTGTGTGTGTGTGTAAGGGCTGTGTGACTCTGATATTTGGAGCTTTGATCAGCTGTGTTATTTCAAGTGTCTGAGTGCTTGATCGGAGGGAATTTGGAGAAGTGTGAGAGACTTTTCTTCCAGGTTCCACTCTACATGCAATTCCATGATGGCCAATAATCAAACAGTGGTAGTAACCTGCAACTAATGTGCCATGTTTTCTTTCTAACAAGGAAAGGGGCTCCTTGTGCATGGATGCAAATTGGTGGCTATGCTGGAGAGGATTCTTGCATATCAGGACAATAGAGGACTATTGAATGTTGGAGAAGCTAATTCCACCTGGCTCGAATCTGTGAAGCTTAGACACTTTTAGCAGGACAGCCTGCCACTTTAAGAGCCAGGAGGCTTGAGGCCAGTCAGCTCTGTTCAGTTGTCCTCACCCTGCCCTTGGAATTGAACTGCAAAAGAGAAAAGTCTAGCAGTTAAATCCTAAATGTGGAAGAGAACAGAATGATGGTTCTTACGTGGGGACAAGAAGTCTGGTTAAGGATCAGGAGTTGTTTGCAGACTGTTGTTTGGTCAGACACCTTTGGAGGTTTGATCAAAGCCTAGGTGCTTGTTGGTGGGTATTGAGACACTATTGCAGCTGAAATCAGGCAGTAAGGAGGGGAGTTGTATGCTGAATCTGACTGGGATGAAAATTCCCCTTTTCTTTACTTTTGCTGGACTTTTTCTAAAACATTGTTCCACTGCAGAACAGGTTGAACTCCCTCAAGTAATTGGCTGGTGGACCAAGCCACATGTATGGCTGGAGTTGACCAGAGAGCATGGTGAGAAAGATGAGGCAGAGGTCACATTATAGAATGGGGCATAAGTAATTAATACATTACAGGAATAAGGTGGGTGATGTAATTCTTTTATTAGACCACCTTATGTTGGTAAGATGACGAGCTTTCAAGCTTACACACAACTTGTCTGTCTTTTCTCTCTCCTATCGTGAGACTGGCACAGCTACTGCAACACTGAATACGTAAAATGAAAGGCAGAATAACATTAAGTGAAATGTCTAGTCCAGATTATTTCAGCTAGTTTCTGTGAGCCCTTTTGGAGGCTGTTGTGTTGTCTCCAAATATATCTGAGCCCTTCTGCTATCATCTCGGATATATATATAATATAATACAATACATTTACTGTGAAATCCATATACTAAGTAGGGCTTTTGACAAGGAACATTTTGCACTAGTTTTGAAGATTGAATTTGGCTACACATTTTTTCCAGTGCTGCTCCATATGGCATTTTTATTTATAAAGTCATGGTTATCTCTGAGATGTCATCTATTCTTCCACTGCAGCCCAACAGATGATATTAACTGAGATATACTTAGAGTCCCCAGATGTGTAGGGTTGGAGCCAGAGCTTTTTCAGTGGAGATCCTTAATTGTGGACCTCCATTCCCTTTCGACCTTCATGGCATTTGCAAGATATCCAGTATATTTCTGTGTAAGCCTTTGATTAAGAGCAAATTATAAGACAACCAATTTTTTTGTTGCAATTGGAGAACTGTTTTTTCTTGAAATTTTCTTTAGATTGATCTTTTTTGAGTTCATATATTGATTTTTTCAGAAGTGCTGAGCGTTAAAACAATGGAACCTACATCCATTAGAATGGTTGCCATGTTAGTCTATGGCTGTAGAAACATTGAGGAGTCCTTCAACACCCTAAAGACAGTTATTTGGGAATAAGTTTTGTGGGCAAAGTCCCACTTCATCAGATGCATCTGAAGAAGCAGGTTTTTGTCCATCGAAGTCTCCACCCAAATAAATATGCTTGTCTTTAGGATGCGACAGGACTCCTCCATGGAACCTACAGGGTTCAGAATACCTGGAAAAGCGATGTTTTAATTTCCATAATTTTTAAATTATGTACATGCACCTGAAGTTTGAAATAGGCACATATTCTGAATTAAAGGTAAATGTTCAGGAAAATTTATAAAGCAGATGAGAGAAAATATACTGAGGAGATAATGGTATACTCAGTGGATAATAGTGAATAAATATCGAATTCCAGAGTGGTTAGAAAGTTGTGTGCTATCTGCACTATACAGTGTTTGTTGCTGTCATTTGTCTGGGCCATTCAGTATGTGGAATGTAAAGGTTTCTGATATCTACTACTCAGTGGTGTTTTATTCAAGTCAGTGTGAGTGATATGCCCAGAGTAAGAAGTAACTTTGGAAAACTGAAACAGTTCCTTGAAATGTGTTGTGGGGGGTGAGAAGAAGGGATTGCCATTGAGTGATGATTCATGTGAAAATAAAATGGTTAATAAATAATAGTATCTATTACTGTATAAAAACTAGATTCTACCCTCAATCTTTATAGAAACCGTTCATTGTCATGAGTGGATGTTCTGAGTGGATAAAGGAAAATATGTCTTTCTAAATTTATATTATGGTCCATGGTCTGTAAAAGGCGAATTCAACCCTCTCTATCAAATTAGTTTGATCCTGGTCTAGATACTAATGACTTCCATTGATTTTTAATAGGCTTTGGATCAAGTTCCAGAAGAATCTTAGGTATATAGCCAGAATTTTCAAAGATTATTTTTAAATGAACACATTTATTGCTGTGTCAAAGGCTCTTGAGATTTTGCAGGATTTGTGGATGACTCAAAACAAGTCTCAAAAAATTTCACCAGTTTAAAAATAGAAATAATATAACAAAAAGTAGATGTAGACCTTGTTAAAAACAAGCAAACTCAGGAATAGAGCAGAAAAGAGTGACTCATAAATGGCTAAATAATTACAAGAGAATTTTAAAAAATGGGAAAAATCTGTTCCTTGAGGTGTTCCCTCTATTCTGTAACCCTGATAAAAGTCAAAGGTGGTCTCCAAACACTGGATGCCTATGAGGGTTGTGAAATTAAGTACATGACTAATTATACAAAATAATACCAGGGACAAATCTGCTTGTAGGGAGAATTTCATTTTATTTTTCAATTATTACATTTTGTTTTCAGAAACTGAGATTGTTGTAATTTTGATTTTTTTTAAATTCCTCATATAGATTAACTGCAATGCCTCCCTCATGGGAACTCTAGCCATTTGCATCCATGTAGAGATGTGGTCTTCCAGTCAGTAGTCATCAGACTTTAAATTGGAGATATTAGTTTATTACAACTTTATGAGGGCACTCTGAGGCTAAGTCCAGTAACAGGATAAACCATGTCTAAGGCTTTACTCCCACAAGGAAACTGGACAAGAAAATCTAGAATAATTAATACCAATAGGAGCAGCGTTTACAAACTAAACAGCCAATAAAACATAAGTAAGTGGATGGTAAAATGTAGTAGGTTTAAGTACTTTACTTAACTAATGAAATAAGGAATGGAAAAAAATATTAAAAATCCAAAAACCTTAGTAAAACAACTCTCAATTGCCAATAGATTAATCAGACCCCAAAGCCCCTTTGTATCATGTCTGTCTGTTATTACACACTATGCATTAGGCTAGACTACTGAGTGCTTGTTTGAACCCTCTTCAGTGCAAGTTTGACGGGCATGTAGATAGTGGTAGGACCCATGACTATCAATAAGCAACTTCAGAGGTAGGAGAAAGCAATAGGAGGAGACTTCTGAGTCGCTGCATGATGCTGAGGTTGTGAAACCTATTTTAAACTACAGCAGCAGCTTACCCAGATTCGCATACTTATGGCGCTACCCAGAATGTGAGAGAACTAAGTTCAGATCTCTATTCTGAGTAAACGAGTGATCAGGGATAAAAATAAAACACCACACTTTCCCCCTCCCAATCATGCAGAACAAGGATTTCAACCCTAGTCTCCCAGTGCCCGGCAAAACAATTAGGCTATGGCGAGTCTCCATAGAAAAAAATTGAAAGGACTTATTTTAATTCCAGTGTGGAAGAAAAACAAATTTGGAAATATTTAAATATTTTACAAAGATTTTTTTTTCTTTTTTCTAGCCAGCCCTAATCGCAAATGGAGATGGGGTTTATATGCACCGTCTCTACGTCAGCAGGAAATGACTCTCAATGCTCAAAAACAAACAACAAATGGAATTTTGTCCTATTAGTCAGATATTGCATAGTCATGACCAAGACAGGCCAATAAAAGCTCTGGGTGATTTTTTTTCTGTTTAAACATTATCTCAATGAAAATGGCCTTCTGCCCAAAAAAATTATGTTTGAGGAAAATGTTGATGACTTTTTGTTGGAAATGTTCCTATTTTTCAGAAAGTGGGGAGGAACTAAACAAACATTTTTGTTTGTTTTCCAGTATCAGCCTTTTCTTCTTTCTCTGAGACTAGGTCTTCACTGGGGGAGGGGGTTCGGAAAAAGCTACGTAAATTATGCTCCGCAATTTGCCTAGCTTTTTCCGATCGCTTTTCCTGAAGAGGCTTTTCCGCCATTTGGTCCTGTCTAGACGGGGCCAAATAGTGGAAAAGCCTCCTCTTTTGGCGAAGCCCTTGGCCCTCGTAGAATGAGGAATACAGAGCTCCCCGAAAGAGTGCGTTTGCTCTTCTGCAAAAAAACGCTGAAGAGCAAACACATTCATTGGATATGGCGGAGTTTTTCTGGGATAGTCCAGGATCCCGGAAAACCCACGCAGTGTAGACATACAGGCTATGTCTAGACTGGCAAGATTTAGCGCAAATATTCTAAACGCAAGAGGTTTTGTGTTAGAGTATTTGAGTAAGAGAGCGTCTATACTGGTATGTGCCTTTGCACAAAAGATTTGCTTTTGCGCAAAAGCATCCGTGTCAGTGCAGATGCTCTCTTGTGCAAGAAAGCTCCAATGGCCATTTTAGCCATCGGGCTTTCTTGCGCAAGAAATTAATGTTACCTGTCTACACTGGCCTCTTGCGCAAGAACACTTGCACAAGAGGACTTATCCTTGAGCGGGAGCGTCAGAGAATTTGTGCAAGAAGCACTGATTTCATACAGTAGAATGTCAGTGTTCTTGCGCAAAAACTCACGGCCAGTGTAGACAGGCGACAAGGTTTTGCGCAAAAGCACCTGCTTTTGCGCTAAATCTTGCCAATGTAGACACAGCCACAGTGTTTTCCTTCCTCTCAATCCCATCCCCACCTCTTTTTTTAATTGATAAAATTAAGAAAGAAAAAACACTAAGTCCCCAAAATTACCAGTTTCAAAACCCAAAGTGTTTCCAGAGTTTGTTTGCTGAAGAAAGTTTCAAAATGGTTCTCAAAATATTGTTACCATCTTTTAACCAGTTATAGAACTGACTTAATACATTTGTTATTTAACAAACGAAGCCTGATATTTAATTACTTTGTTTAACAAAATTGTTCAATGTATAATTTTATAGTTAATACATTAAAAACAGGAAGCATTAAATATTAGAATATTTTAACAAAAACAGTTAACTTTACATCTTGTAACTTAGAATGTATAAATGTTTTTATGTAGCTAACATTATAGCCAATGCCAAAAATCTCTAGATCTCAGTGTAAGTCTCTGTATCTTGAACGAAAGAGCCAGGCCTCTTTGCCAGACATGTTCTCAGCAGAGTAGTCGCAGAAAGGGCTGTATGACAGATGCTGACCCGTAGGATGTAGTTTTATTTCTCAAAAATAATATACCACAGAGTTAAACAAAGTTATAATTTGTGCTGGTCAAAACTGTTCCATCAAAACTTTTAGATATTGAATAGAGTTTTTCTACAGAGTCTGCTTTCAGCGTTTATCTTTCAATGGGAAAACCAAAATCTCAATATTCTGGAGTTTTGATTTTTTTTTTATATGAAAAGTCAGTTTTCTATTGAAAACATTTCACTAAAATGAACATTATTTTGTTTACCTAATCCCCCCGTAGAAAGAAATATTTTGTGACCAGCTCTTATTGTTGTTAAAATCTTGTTAAGGAATAGTAAAGATTAATACCAATAAACTAGAAAAGGGATATAACTCAGGCCCTCATTCTGTAGTTCTTGGGCAGAGAAAATGCACAATGAGTTTAATGGCTTGCTTAAAAATAAGTGGATTATGCAATTTATTGATTAAATGTATGAACCCAGATTGAGAAATCCCTAATACACATTAGTGAGCAGTGACTCAGAGGAACCATTCATGTGACCAGTGCTTACCAATGCAAGCAACAAGGTCACAGTCTGACCCTTAAGCATTATTTTTATAAACAGCTAAAACCTGTTTAAGGAAGGGATACATCTGCCCTGGCTAACTGCATATATAGCAAATAATTTTCAATAAATTATTTATCTGGTTAACCTAGACCTTTAATTGTTATGGAATATTTGCAGGTAGAACATGATTGACTCAATTATTAGAGAGGGATTTAAAAAAAAACAAACCCTTTTTTCAGCTTTGCTGCTTAATGTGAGTTCCTCACTCTGACTTGAGGCTCAATATTCAAAATTGGAGCAATATTAGAATTTGGATTAGTCGGATGAGTCATGTGGAAAAAATTGTTTCCAGATCAGATGATTGTGCATTATATACTAAAAGTGATATATTTGATTTTGAAGTGCTGCTAGAACCTACCGTATATACTCGAGTATAAGTCGACCCGAATATAAGCCGAGGCACCTAATTTTACCCCAAAGAACTGGGAAAAAATATTGACTCGAGTATAAGCCTAGGGTAGGAAATGAGGCAGCTACTGGTAAATGTAAAAAATGAAGATAGATACCAATAAAATTACATGAATATTTATTTCAAAGAAAAACAATAACCTAGCTCTGTAAGTGGAAAAGGGGGTCAACAAAAACAATATGGTTCTGCAGGCACGGCCACAGCTCAGCCCCCGCCGCCCCCGCCCCGCAGCCCCCACGTTCCGGCCCCCTCGCCTGCCAACGAGCCCCCTCTAAACGAGCCAGCGGGGGGGGGGGGCTGTGAGAGACCAGAGCCGGGCATCGATGGGCCAATGAGCCAGCGGGGGGGGGGGGAGGGGCTGTGCAAGACCCAGGCCAGGCGTTGATGGGCCAATGAGCCAGTGGGGGGGGGGGGAGGCTGTGCGAGACCTGGGCCAGGCGTCGATGGGCCAGTGAGTCAGCGGGGGGGCGGGTGCCGGTGCTGGCTGGATTTTACCACGGGAGGGGGGGGAGGGGAGCGGGAGCAGGGAGCAGCAGCTGGTCCTTGTGCACCTGCCCCAGAATCGCGCCCAAGCTCGTGATCAGGGCTCCCGGGCGCTTCCAGAACAGACGCCCACGGTGCCGAGTCGGCTCCTGGCCCAGCTGTTCCCGAGCTCAGCGCTGCACCCGAGCGTCATGGCGAACGGCCCCAAACGCCCTTCCTCCCACGCGGCAAGGGCCCATGGTGCCGGGCAGGCAGGGGCTGGGGGGCCAGGAGAGCCAGGAGGGCAGGGGCTGGGGGGCCGAGGGGGCAGGGACTGGGTAGGCCAGGAGGGCAGGGGCTCGGGGGGACAAGGGGGGCCGGGAGGGCCAAGAGGGCAGGGGTTGGGGGGGATGAGGAGACAGGGGCTGGGGGGGACAAGGGGACCTGGGGGCTGAGAGGGTCAGGAGGGCAGGGGCTGGAAGGGCCAGGAGGGCAGGGGCAGGGGGGCCGGAGCTCCAGGCTCACGCGTCTAGACCCGGCCGGCGGCAGAGACGCGCTGAGCCCGCCCGCGAGCAGGAGGCTGACTCGAGTATAAGCCGAGGGGGGCATTTTTCAGCACAAACACTGTGCTGAAAAACTCGGCTTATACTCGAGTATATACGGTAATCACTGAAGTTTGTGGGAGGGGAATACAAAAAAAGTCGAAAATGGCTATACATTCATTTAAAATGATTGGGTTTTGGAAAATGTTTTGCAGAACTTGTGTGACCCTAATTTTTGCTGAAAAATGTAGAATCGGTTTTGTGTGCAAAGGTGGGTATTTGGCTAGTTTCTTGGAGCGTTACTGTGAGTGAGTTGAGCACCTGTGGTGTTCTGCTCTGTGTTTAACATTACTGGGAACGCAAAAACAATACAATAAAACCTCATCCTACATTTCCTCCTTGAGCTTGATTCTAAGTTTCCTCTCTACAGTCTTAGTGCTCCGGATCCCACTATAACGTCACTCATTGGTGGAGTTAATAGAGAGCCACAGAGCCATTAGAATTTCAGCAACATCGGATAGGTTACTTGCTGACAGTTTGGGGGTCAAATGGGACAGTTGTTCTAAGGCCTGGTGATTCAAAGGAGTCAGAGGCTTCTGGACATTGCTACTGTGGCAGCAGCAATGACAGGAGCCTCCTGATGTTTAAATCACCACTGAAGTGCCACACTGTGTGCTCTGGGCAGCGCTAAGGGCGGAGTGGGGAGGGGGCACACTGTGCTTCAGGCAATGCTGAGAGCTGCCTGGGAGCTAGCATCATGCACTCCCAGGAGTGCTGAGGGCCAGCTGCCCTGGCCCTGCCCTTTCTGCCCAAGACCTGGACCCTTCCAGGAACATGGAGCCAGCCTACCTTCATCTTTCCCAGTCCTGCTGTGGCTGTTGACTCCCCGGTGGCTCAAGAGAAGAATCCTGCCATCCATGGGGATGGGGAGGAGGGGTGCGGGGAAGGTGGTTTGAATTTAAATAGGAAAAAAAAAAGTAGTACACATAACTTTTCAAAGCCTGGAAGACATATGCATTATCAACATTCAATCCTGTAACTTGGCTGACTTTGTTTTGAGGTATCCAATAATTAACCACCCTGCCTCTATGAATATTAATACTGTATCAACAAAAATTGTATGTTTGTTGAAATACCACAATTCTAATTAACATTAATCATCTCCTACCAGAGCCTTTTTCAGGACTGAAACTGCTTCTCTTTTACTTGAACTGGAAAACTTGCCAAGCTTAACTTTTCCTCTCTCCAATTTACCTGGCCCAACAGCTCTCTTCTGTGGTAGAAATCTTATGAAATGGAAGCAGCATTGGTTGTGAGACATACATTATTTAAAAAATGTTCAATCATTTTTATGCTGGCAGAATTATGTTAACAAAATGAAATTCCTGGCCTGTGGGTCATCCCTGGCTTTTGGTTCATCCCTGGCTTTTGGTTCATTGGGGCAGAAGCAGGTAGTTCTCCATTAACATCCCCAATCCTCACACCTTCCCACCACTGCTCTGCACTCTCTCCCCTTTGCACCCCATCCCCATCACTGGGGAGGAGACCACTGAGCTCTGCTTCTCTGCAGCTTTTGCCACTGTGGGTACCCTCCACCCCCACCCCACACACACTCCCCGCAGTGGCAAAAGCTGCAGGGATGCAGAGCTCAGTGGTCCCCTCCCCAGTGATAGGGTGCAAAGGGGAGAGAGTGCAGAGCAGTGGTGGGAAGGGGTGAGGGTTGGGGATGTTAATGGACAACTACCTCTCCTTCCCGCCTGCTGAGACTCCCAGGCTGGATTGTGCAACTGTTCCAGAGGGTGATAGACCTGTAGGCCAGGAGTTTGAGAACCCTGCTGTAAGATATAGGGCTCCTTACATGACTGTGCAAGAGATAAAGATAGAACAGTGCCCCCTTACTTTCTAGATTGGGGTACCCACTGGGTCATAGAACAAGAGAAGTGGCAGAAACAGCTTTTGGGAGTAGTACTCCTACTGCAGAACATGTGTATGGAGAGAGAGTGGGCAGAACACTGGCTTTATCCACTCCACCTATGGTGCATTGTCCAGCACTCCGAGGGTATGTCTATACTAGCCCCCTAGTTCGAACTAGGGAGGCTAATGAGGGTGACTGAAATTGCAAATGAAGCGCGGGATTTAAATATTCCGTGCTTCATTAGCATGTTCCCAGTCGGTCGCCATTTTAGAAATTGACTACCCCGAAGTAACTGCCCGCGTCTACACGCAGCAGTGAAATGGGATTCCGAATTAAAGCCCTAAATCGAATTAGCTGGCAAACCTCATTGCAGGAGTAATAACAGCTAATTCGAGTTTGGGCTTTAATTTGGAATCCCGTTTCACTGCTGTGTGTAGACATGGGCAGTTACTTCGGGCTAGTCAATTTCTAAATGGCGACCGGCTGGGAACATGCTAATGAAGCACGGAATATTTAAATATCCCGTGTTTCGTTTGCAATTTCGGTCGCCCTCATTAGCCTCTCTATATCGAACTAGGGGGCTAGTGTAGACATACCCTGAGACATCATGCCTGGGAAAATAATCTACACTGGCTATAGGAATAGCACAGGCTAATGGAGGGAGCCAGATTGACTCTCAGGCTATGTGACTAGGCACCTCTTCCCCTTCTCTGGTTTGGTGGCAGTATCCCAGTGGACTTGTCATTAGAAAATCAACATTTACCAACACTAAATTAACTAAGATGCAGCAGTTATTTTTCTATTCTAAGTAAAGGTAAATAATGCTGTTCTTTTTGGTAAACAATGTTGGTAAACATTGACTTTCTAATGGAGACTACGATAATATCCTAGGGGAATATGTCACACACATTAGGGACTAAATCCACCTTTAAAATATTGTATACTGAGCAAAGCTGTGGTCCTGGTCTGCTTGCGCTTGGTTGTGGTTTTCTTGGAAGAAGGCTTTCTATCGTACCTGTTATTTGTTCAAAATCTTCTCAAATGTTAAGTGCTCCCACAAAATAACATGCTTTCAAACTGATTTGGCATTTGCTTTAACAAGAATAGTTCATATTCAGGGTCATCTGAAGAAGTGGGCTGTGCCCACGAAAGCTCACGATACCATCTACGTGTTTTGTTAGTCTTTAAAGTGCTACCAGAATATTTGTTGTTTTTTAAGTTTATCCTGTACAGACTAACTCGGCTTCCCCTCTGAAGCTATTCAGCTTATTGGCAGTTATTTATGCCTGTGTGTTTAAAATCAGCTATTAATGAATAAAGAGAATAAATGAATATTAATGAATAAAGTCAGAAGCTGACTTTGTGAAACCTTGATCTCATTGAAATCAACTGCTCATAGCTGACTGTTTTGTCCATTTATTTTAAAAATATACTAACATTGCTACAACCCAATGTAAAGAAAAGTTGAGTCCTTACCTTACAATGAATTTAACATTGTAAACCAAGAAAACATACACAGAAATGTCATTTTATGTCCATATATTTGTAGTGAAAAATTTGCCTTGCTGCTTCTCTTTATCATATTTTCATATTCCTGATGTTTAATTTTATTTTTTAAAACTATATAGAATATTTAGAGCTGAATTATTCACATTTGTTATAGGGAGAAGGCTGCTATTTATACTGTAGTTTGAAATACAGATCTAGGAGAAGCTTCTAATTTCATCCATTTTCTTGGATCAGATAGGAATTATGTAAAGTGGGTGCCTGTCTTTGACTCACACTAAGCAATGGAGCTGCAATGAGGCAATTCTAAGAAAATACTCAGTACTTTGGGAACCTTACTGGTTTTCCAAATGGAATAATCATTCTCTGCCTTCTGTATATATAAGGAAGAATCCTTCATACACTAGCCCAGAGTTTCTCAACCACTGATACGAGTATCCTTAGGGGTACTCGAGAGAAATATGGGGGTACATCAACACAACTGAAATTTGGAGAAAACTGAATTTTTGTTTTAAGTTTTACAGTGTTTTATTATTTTTGTACTTTTTACACACAAAAATTTCATCGCCTGCCCGGCTACAATTAAATTGTTTAAACGAATGTGTTGCAATGGTAGAAAAAAATTTGTGTGTCTGAAAACTGTAGGTACTGGGGGTACTTATCATTTTTTTTTGAAAAAGGGGCACTTTATTAAAAAAAACGTTGAGAAACACTGCACTAGCCCTTCCTGTTACAGAGCTTTACATTCCGCTATAGTTTGGAAAGGGTTTGTAAATGATGTATTAGCAGCTAAAGAGACTTAGTATAAATGAGAATGAGATCCCCATCTTAGTTTTCAGTTAATGAGTAAGATCTAGTGTAAAACAGAGCCAAACCGTGGCAGAAATCTTTATGATACAGTACTTTTTATTTCTTTCGCTAGTGTACAAATTGAAAGTACTATTTAAGGGATAGAGAGATTGATCTGGGTGTTTAAAACAAAGTGGCCACCTGTAGAAAAACTTTAGATTTTGATTGAACCGTGTATGTATTATATGTGCAACAAAACCTACATAGAATTAGAAAATTTGTCACAGCCATGAGATGGGGAAGTTGCAGCATTTTTCCTTGAATATATTAACTTGAAGTTGTTATCGAAATTTTCCATCAGTTAACTATTATTCTAACTTTGCTGGTTGGCACTGGTGACTCTGCATGGAACTGTATTTAAAGAAAGCAAAGGCTGGGCCTGATGTTACAATCATTACTCAGGCAAACCAGCCAGTGGGACTTTGGCCCTTCTAAGGACCTGTAAGTTCTTTTATTTTTTTAAAATTAAACAGGAAATTTCTAGCCTTGCTCCTCTGAAAGCTGGACAGTGAAGAGATGTTGAGTGACATTCTCACTGCAGCCCCAGGGCCAGTGATAGAATGGACAAATGGAAAACTTGGGACAGCACTTTTAGTGAGGACTTAGTTAATTACACTCCCTAGATTGAAGAGTAACTCTTCAAAGCACTGGGTTATATGCTTCTCCAAACTGCTGTGCTCTAGAATTGGTCTGAATCAATTCATCCCAAGAGCAATATGTCAAAATTTCAGAGCCTAAACTTTTTAAAAAATATTTTGAGAAGAGCTTCAGCTTTATTCTAGCAGCAGAGTAAGTCAAAATATCACTTGACACATGATTCTAAATCTTAGTTACATCTATACTGAAGTTGAAAGTGGACACCAGCTTTTAGGGACAATCAAGTGTTTCCTCACATTCAGTTTTACAATGATTAGTGTATAAACAAGGAAGAGTCTATGTGCAAGCAGAGGACATTAAAGCAGTACAGAAATGAAAGAACATTTAACTTCTACAAGACTGGAAGAACTGTGACTTAAAAAACACAAATGTGCTTAAACTGTGATAATGAAAGAAATAACAATACCCAGCTACAATCTAACTGCAGACTGCTTATCTCTGTCTAATAAATTTACGTAAAAAAATTACAAAGGGGGAAATTCTACTACAGGGATATATGTGACCTCTCAATTATGTAAAGATGGGTGCAAATTCAAATATTTAATCACTTGCATAAAATATCCATCTTCCCATCATTACAGCCTTTACAGTTATAAGTGACTTACATATCAAGTGTGTAAGTAATTTTTTAAAATGGGAACATGAATATATTTTAAATTACATTTTGAAATAAAAAATAAAAAATTAAAAAGGGAAAAAATTAAGAAATTAGATATGGTAACAACCCTATCTGAACTTGGATGCCCCAGTTAGGTGTTTAAATCCACATTGAGATAACTAATGAGAAGTGGCCTACTTTCAGAAGTGTTGAGCCAACCCCAACTGTCACCGAAGTCTATAAAAACAACAGGTGCTCAACATCTTTGAAAAATCAGGGTACTTTTATCTGAGTCACCTATTCAGGAAAGTTCTAAACAATGAGTTTTCATTAAGCTTGTGAATATCTCCCATAATAGGATTGCACACATACTTAGAATTAGACATATACTTAACTACCTTCTGGAATGTGAACCATGATGTCAAATATGGTTTTAAGAGTCTAACCATAGGCACACATTTTGGCTTTTTTTTGTTTTAATTTAGCATTCAAAGAAATAAAGAACGACTTGGATTGAAGAACCATTTATATAATCTGTACAGTTAGTATTTAATTGTTCCTACCATTACCAGATTCTATAAAAAGTTTGTTTATTATTTAGCTATATTTATGCTGTAAGATGAGGCAAATGGACATTTTTATGTAAAAATACTTTAAAAAAGCTCAGATGACAGCCTTGTTTTTAGAATGTTGAATCAATGTGATATAAAAAATGACTTTTGTATAATCTATTCCTTTATGCAATAATATAATTACTACTTATAAATCCAGCAGAGAAGTATTTGTATGTGGATTGTTAGAATAAGACATTACTTTGAAATAACTTTCCTTTTTTCTATATCCTGTAAACTTGCATGCTATCTGTGTCTAGCATTGTGTACTATTCTTTATACCAAGCATAAAACAAATGGATTTTAATTTTTGAGTTTGAGCTTACACTATAATGCTCTAATCATATTTAATTCTACATTCATTGCAGAATAGGAATTTTGGCATAAGAAGTCTTGGTTCTCATACTTATCTAATTGATTTCTATGGAGAAACTGACAGAGCTATTGAGTGTATTTTCCCTGCAGAATGATAGATTTATTAATCTATTCTAGATTTTATTCAGTGCATTTGAATAAAAGTGATTGCAGTCAGTTTTCGCTGTTATGCCTCAGTGCTCTGTAGTATCGTTAGCTACATGCACATACTGTTAGAATTCAGTAGTGAGAATATATCAATAAGAAAAAATATAAAGGTAACTATATGTTTTGCTGAAGTTCACAAAGGTAAACATTTCAGAGCTATTTCTTGAAATGCTTCCCCACATTCTTGCCAGCAGATGAGAGAGATTCCTAAAATTAGACCTACCTGCTTTGTGGTGATCTCCAAAATACCCAAGCCAGTATCTCAGGGACATATCAGGACCTATAACTGCCATACCTTAAAATGTTACAAGTAATAGTATCCCTAAAAGTCATATTGTTAGTGATTTCATAACGCTGGATAATATTGTCTGGATTTTCAAAAAGTCCCTCACAAAAGTTTATTGAGGAAAGTAGCCATATGGTGAAAGGTAAAGTAGTCTGACTAGGAGACAGAAAACTAAAAGTTGAAAGAAATGGTCAGTTTTCCACATGGCAGAAGGTAAAGGTAAGGAAGCCTAAGGTTCTGTATGAAGACCTGTGTTGCATAGTATATTTGAAGTCCTCTGGAAAAGAGGATGGATGATAAAATGGCAAAATATGAAGTTTAATAAACATTTGTTAAGATTCAAGCAGACTGTGTGAAATTGGAAAGCCTAATAGCCTTACAGAAATGGTTAATACAATGCTAGGTGAAACTTAAGGTTGACAAATCTACAATAGTGTACATTGGAAGGAATCATTTGAACTACTCATAAACATTGTTGGCTTCTATGTAAAATGTAATCCCTCAGGAAAAATATTATAACATTTTTATGGACAGCTCGGTGAAAGCACTTGCTCAAAGTACAGTGACAACAAAACAAAATTAAATAAATGTTAGCTTGTATAATCAATAGAATAGAAATTATACTGAAAATATTAAATTCCTACTATATAATCAATGGTATCCCCTCACCTGGAATATTATGTGTAGTTCCAGGCTAGCCATCTCAAGAAAGATTAACAGAAATAGAAACAATACAGAGATTGGTGAATAAAGTAATTAAACACATGGAAGAACTTCCTATGATAAGATTGAAAGATTAGGACTGATTCATTTAGGGAGGAGATGACTGAGAGAGAACATGATGTAGGTATAAAATATAATGTATGACATAAAGAAGGTAAAATGGTCATCCTATTTACCTTCTGTTATAATAGAAATACAAGAGGATATTAAATAGCAATGAATTTTAAAATGACAAATCCTTTTATATACAATATATAATTAATCAGTGGAATTTATTGCCATAAGGTATCATGGGGCTAAAAGCTCAATAGTGTCTCCAAAGGATCACTTATTTAAATGAAAAATAAGAACATCCACAATTATGTTAGAATTAAAAAGATTAGAAGGAATACAGCTCTTGTGCTCCAGGGAATATATGCTTAAACAATGATTCCCAACCAACTGTAGGAGGTTAGGAAGACATTTCTGCTATGTTCAAATTATTCCATAATTGTTTGCTCTCAGCTATGTTATGCCAGCCTTTACAGAGAGACTAGATTCAGAAAGACTACTGGTCTTATCTAGTATGTTTTTCCTATGTCTTATGTCTAAGCACCAACGTCCCCTCCAGCTGGGGGTGCTTGGGTTCCAATCTTTGCCTCTGTCCCTGCCTCTACTCCACCTCTTTCCCAATCCTCAATCTGCCTCTTCCCCATCTCCTCCCCTGTGAGTGCCCTGTCCCTGCTCCTCCTCCTCTTTCCCAGAGCTTTCTGAACACTGAGAATCAACAGATAGTGGATCTCTGGAAATGCTGGGAGAGCAGGGGAGATCAGGAGAGAGTCAACAAGGCCACCAGTGGATGGAAGACGTGGGGAGGAGGTTGGCTGCCAATGAGTGCTCGGCACCTACTAATATTTCTCTTTGGGTGCTACAGCCCCAGAGTACCCTGGAGCCAGTGCCTAAGACTCTTATGTGCTTAAGAGATGACTCTCAAACGTTTCAGGAATTGTGGTTCCTCCAGTTCAGCTGGAAGAATAAATAACACCTAATCTAACTGTCGTGTACAAATACAGCCATTTTCAGAGGTTTTATCAATTTTTCCAACTTCATAGGCCCATCGCTGGGTCCCAATTTTTTAATGTGTCTATTTTGCAATAGGTCATATTATTGGTGAACTTCTGTGATGTGTACACCACAACAGAAGGAATTGAGTTTGAGTTTCTTGAGTTGTTCTCTGGCCCTATTCTCATTTGCAGTCCAGTTCCTGAGTCATACCTGTGTGACACAATTAAGCGAGAGTCTGCACACAACTGCCAAGTTAAAAATTCCTTCAGTGGAGGTGAGATTTAATTAATAAAAAAGCTGAGTAGAGCTGACTTGTATACTAGAATCCCTGCATACTGGGGAGGTGGGTGTAACAGGACAAGATGTACGTTGAAATAATTCTAACTGATTTTGGGACAGATTGATACTCAGAGACTGTAACCAGCTTCCTAATACTGTCCTGTTTTCTTAAGCCGCGGGAAAGATTCTGGCCCTACAGACTACATGCATGTTAGGTTAACATAACTTCTGCCTTTTTATGGTAGTAGCCTGTTCATCTCATTAGCCCATTCACTGGTGTTGAGATTAGCCCATTCACTGGTTGGTCAGGATCAGTTCAGCTTCAATTCCCCATTGTTTGTGATACAGTCATATTTGTTGGGATCAATATTGGTGGTTTGTTATTAATTGCCAGCATAAGCTTTGGGAAACAATATCTCTGAAATCAACAATATCCTAGTCATGTAGGACTAATGTTAGAAACCCAAAAGTCTGGTATTTTTAATGGAGACAGCAACTGATTTTTAAATCTAGCTGACTGAGAGTCAGCCTTTCCCAGATCTAAACCTAGATTTAAAAGGAGAAAACTGGAGTAAAGGAGGAGAGATGATACATTTTATTGGACCAAAATCAGTAAAAAAAATAAATTACCTTTCTTGTCTCTCTAATATTCAGGGTCCTGTACAGGATCTTTCAAAATGGGGCATTTCTGTCAAAAATGCCCTGTCTAAACTGCTGGGGTTTTTTGGAAAAAAAAAAAAAAAGCGTTGGTCACTATTATGCAAATGAAGCTCTGGATATTTAAAGCCCTGCTTCATTTGCACTTTTGATGTGTCTGATTTACATCCCTCTGCCGACAGAGGGGTGTAGTTTAAACACACCCCAGGAGCTGGGAACACTATATTTGGTATGCAGCCACTTATCATAACTTAAAGGCAGGTCAGGATTTGTTTGTACCACGATAATGGGATGTACATGGAATTCAATTGTTGGATATCAAAGAAAAAGAGAGGGATGTGGGAGCATGGAGTCATACTCAACCATGATCACAGGGCGGGCAGCAAGGATAGGAAAAAGAATGACCACAGGATCAGCAAGTGCCCCACCGAGCAGCTGCTTGCTGGTAGCACCCATCACCCTGGCCTGCTCCGGGAAGCAACTGCTGGTTGCCATGGGTCTGCCCTGAAGAACACTGGCAGGAGGCTTTTGTGCCGCCCCCTCCCCCTCCCCCCAAACACCTCCAGGGAGAAGCTGGTGACCTGAGTGAGTTCTTTCCCTCAGGCCCACTCTAGGGAGAAAGCTGGAGGGCAGGGTGCATGGCCCACTCCGAGGAGAAGCCAGGAGGCAGGGGTGCACATCTCCCACCACTCCGGGCTGCCTCCAGGAGAAGTCAGCAGCTATGCCCACCCCTTCTCCTGAACTTCCCATCCGTCCAGTCTCCTGCCCTGCCTCTTGCACTCCCACCCCTAACTCTGAGGCCCTCCTCGCCCATTGCTCTGACTCCTGCACCTCCTGGTCTGAGCTGTTCCTCACACACCAATTCTTACTCCAGCACTCCCCCACAGCTCTAGTCCCCTGTCCTGAGCCTCTCCTCAACCCTCAAGCTCTTGGCCCCCTGCCTTGAAGGATCCAAGCTATGTTAGGTAAGTCTTCTTCTAGAAATGCTCTAATTAGAAAACCAGGTTATTGACATGCTGGTCATAATTGCTGTATTGGATATTGTGGGAGTTTTATTCCATTACGCTAATGAAAAGAATACAGAACACTCCAAGTCAGCAGTGTTCTGCTGACTTGCATTCAGAGCAATATGTTTACCCTGAATCTCTTCAAGCCACCTTAATTTGCATCATATTTGACAAGCTATCAAGAAAGCTTGCCAAATCTTTCAGGCCTACAGGCTTTCTATAGTGATTAGGAACATTGTTTAAAAGAAAGCATTTTATTTTATGTGCTGATGGACTGCAGCTCTTGAAGCTATACTTTAAAAAATACAGTTTGCATCACAACATAATTCTAATGATTACAAAATAAAAATTAACACACCTGAAAGTATTTCTTTATGAATTAAAAGTGGACAGCATCCTTATTTTTTCCCCTTCCCTCTCCTCTTAGTCTCAATCTTCTTTTCTCAGGTAAAATCAGTTCTGTGTATAATGTAATAGTGTGTGTATGCACACATATATTCCCAAGCAAAGAAAAACAAAAAAACTCTCAACTACAAAAAGTTAAGGTGGAAAATGTTTCTGTTAAAGGTCAGGTAACACTTCAAAACAATTGCAAAATTCTACATCTTTTTAAAAATCAGTGTCTGCAAATGGACAAGAAAATGATCTATTCGGTCCCTGTAGCTTTGTAATCCATTTTTTCACTCATTGGCAACCAATCTGACTCATGTCATTGACTCAACTTGATCTGTGTGTGTAAAAGACATGTGGTATTTTTTTAAACATTTCAGTAAAGTTTGGAGTTAGAAGTGTGGATTTTGGGGATGGAGGTTTTAAAGGGTGGAGATGACAGTCATCCAATAAGATGGAGAAAAAGATGCTTGAGCAGATCTGTTGAAGTGGAGATCTTGAGCCTAAGGTGCTATCTTTAGTAAGTTTGAAGGTGGAATCCATTACTCTGCGGACCTTTTAAGCTTCAGCAGAGTAGAGCTGGCATTAGGAACTCAGGTGCATACTTCCCTGGCATTTTGCAAGTTTGAGGCTTCTCGGCACATCACAAAGCACCTAACAAAACAGTGACAGTGCTTTTGCTGCTAGAAAACACCCATACAGATGGGTATATACATAATTAATAGTATTTATCCCGTTGTGTGAAGAGCATTGAAATTCTACAATGAAAGGTGACACAATATTCTTGTTTAAAATTATATTGAGGAGCAACATTGATCTCTAATTACAACTAATGTATTTTATTATGTAGCCCTAGGGGGAAAGGTTAAATTCTTTTAATTAAAAAAGTCTAAAGGAATTAATAAATAGCTGACTTCATGAGGTTTTACTTTGAATTAGAATTCAATGTCAACACCACTGAAGGAATTTTTAACTTGGCTTTTTTCCTTTAGCAGTTTCTTTTTTTTTCTCTTTGATATAGAAATGAATTGTAGAAAAATAAAAGTGGTCACTCCAGAAAGTATTATTCATTACACCAAGTAAAGCAAAAAATATGTAGTTCTTCTCTCTCCCTCCCCCAAATACAATGCAAAGGAAATTTGTGTCTTTGTGCCTTTATCAACTGATAAAAAAATGTAAAAAAAATACAAGGGAGAACATGAAAGAAACAAACCTGGTTTTGAATAGGGGCAGGGGACAGAGTGATTCAGTGTAAATAAAAATAGCTTTCACTGGCTGCCTGGGCCTTGTAGCAGGAAGTCTATGAAGGACACAGAAGCCTAAATTCTCCTCTTAGCAGGGGTGCCTCATAAGTCATCATGTTTCATATATCTTTTTCTTATTCATGTGTGGATATTCTGCGGTAAGGACAGTGGTCCAAGGACTTAGCCTTGAATATTTAATTTTTCTGGAAGCATAAAAACTTTTGAGAGAGACTGTAAAAACAGTCATCCTCTCCCCTTAGGATGTATAATGGTCACTAAACTTGTACTTCTTTGGGACATTACCTCGTGGGTATTATCAGCATTTCTTGACCTTTAGATCAACATGGCCTGAGACCCTAAAGCTGCATCCTATAAGAGGAGAAAAAAGACTTTAGTCTAGTCATCCTCTTTGCTAAACAGGTTGTCTGGCCTTGAATGGTGCAGCAGGCAATCAGTGTATTCTGATCCATTATGGCGTTTGAGAGGAGAATATGAAAAGGGGCATACTCCCCTATTCCCTTGGCCTTAGTGAGGGGTTTCACTGACTGAATTTGCCTAAGTTTCACTGTATTAAATAAGAACAGTCATAATGGGTCAGACCAAAGGTCTACCTAGCCCAGTATTGTGCCTTCACACAGTGGCCAATGCAGGTGCCATAGAGCGAATGGACAGAAAAGGTAATCATCAAGTGATCTATCCCCTGTTGCCTATTCTCAGCTTCTGGCAAAGAGAGGTTAGAGACACCATTCCTTCTCGTCCTGACTAATAGCCATAAATAAAACTATCCTCCACGAATTATCTACTTATTTTTAACCCAGTTATAATCTTGGCCTTCTCAACATCCCCTAGCAAAGAATGCCACTGTGTTGTGTAAAGAACCTCCTTTTTTAATTGTTACCTATTAATTTGAGTTGGTGACCATCTCTAGTTCATGCATTATGAGGGGTAAATAATACTTCCTTATTTACTTTCTCCACAACACTCATGATTTTGTAGATCTCTATCATATCTCCCCTTAGTCATCTCTTTTCCAAGGTGAAAAGTCCCAAGTTTATTAATCTTTCCTCATACGGAAGCTGTTCCATACTGCTCATTGTTTTTATTGGCCTTCTCTGAACCTTTTTGAGTTCTAGCATATTTTTTTTGAGGAGGGAAGAATTATTCAATTATATAATTATTCAGAATTATTCTTTGTCCCTTTCTTAATTATTTCCAACATTGAGCAGATGTTTTCAGAGAGCTATTCAAGATGACTCCAAAATCTCTTTTCTTGGAGCTAATATAGAGCCCAACGTTTTATATGTGTAGTTGGGATTATGTTTCCCAATGTACATTTAATTTTATCTGTCATTTTGTGAGCTCTCTTTCTATCATGAGTGGTATGATGCAATTTAAGGACCTGGTAACACTTCCAATGGTAAACGTACTCTGAAAAATGCTGAATCTTATGTTCTTGTTTCTATGTGAAAGGAGCACAGAAATGTTGATAAATGTAAAGTCCCCTGAAAACTCAGGCAATATACAAAGTCCTCCTGTCATGCTGTATGTCCCTGGCATATGCCCTTACCATTGGCAGCATTGAGTGCAAAGTTTGTGATTATTGCCATTTTCTGGATCCTCCAGCTTCCTGTTTGACCATACCACCTTTGAAGTGTGTGAAGATCATGGAGGGGAAGTTATTGCTGTTCTGAGCCTTCCAGCTTGAGCTGTAGACTGTACTGACAGGGGAACATGGTGCACTGAGCATCTGTAACCTGACCCTTATCAGATTCCAATAGTCATGCTCCTCTTGATGTACAGAGGCCAACTTACTTATTGCAACCATATCTGCATCCATTCTTCATTGAGGAAATGATAGTACTTAGCCACATTTCCCCACTGCTTGGCTTCTCTGTCCTGAATTTCTGGGTGTTTAATCTCCTCAGACTGCATCATATGTCAGTTTTATGTAAAATCACTTAGACAATTCTTAGGCTTCCTTTTCTGAAAATCTTAATACACAAATGTGTAGAAAGCTAAATTTTTAGAAACACATCTTAGGCTTTGTGGTAAACACATCCATTGTGTGTGCACAATATTTGTAACCTTCATGTATATCACTTTTGGCTTTCATGGAACATTTACCTTCTGAAGAATTGCTGGTTAATGTTCGCTATCTAATCAGCTAACTAGAGTGAAATGTATGAGAGAGCATTTTGATTCATGAGTGAGAGATTTTCTAACCTGTCACAGGAGTTTCCTAAAATTTAACTGGATATATGTCATTGACATAACAATAAAGAGTGTCTATGCCAAATCCCCACCCTGAACCACCCAGTTTGCTAACAAGGAATTGCAACCCTTACGGTCTATTACATAACTGCCTCCCCATCACTGCTTCTCTAACTCATTTGGGGCATGTCTGCACAGCAGCATTATTTTGGCATAATGTCAGTTATTCCAAAATAACATAGTGCGTGTCTACACAGCAAGTCCTTTATTTCAACATAAATTGGAAATAACGGGCTTCTTACTCTGACTTCTGTAAACTTCCTTGTATGAGGAGTAAGGAAAGTCGGGGGAGGAGTGCTCTATATCAAAATAACTGCTGTGTAAACGTGCCCAAAGTTGAAGTAAGCTCTTTCATCTTAAGCTACGCAATTGACATAGCTCAAGTTGCATAGCTTATTTTGCGTTTAGCCCTGCTATGCAGACGTGCTCTTGGAGAGTTACTCTAAACTTGATAATGGGAACAATGTACATTATTTTCATGATAAGCATTGTGTATAGACATATGGAAAATACAATGATAAACTTCTTCAAAGGTATTAGAAAATATGTTGAACGCTTTATCTCAGTGGTTTTTTGTATTTTGGCTAGGGGAGATAAGTGAAGGTTGAGGAAGGGTGTTGTCTCTAGAAGTATCAGTTAAATGACTGGGATTCAGGGATTTCCTTCCATTGCCTCACTAGTCAGAACCTACCACTGCAATTTTGTCTTTGTAATTTTAAAGCATCACGCATGTTCATTTGCTCTATGCTGTGTCTTGTTGCAATTCCAACTCTGCAGCCCGTAGGCTACAAGATTGGAATTAAACTCCCAAGTGTTAAAAAAAGAAGAAAATAAAGGGAAGGCTAATGATCACTGATGTGTCCATTGGCTCCATGCCATGGACTCCACAAATTTTGATTTCTGGAAATTAATAGGATTGGGAAAGTATATAGGTTGTTGCTATTATCTTGTTATTGCCATATTCAATATTACTACTGTCAAGCAAAACAGCATTTCCTAAAGAACAGCCAGTTTCTGTGCTGATAGTTAACCTGAGAAAGCTAATGATAGTATTGGAAAAACCCAAAGGGCACACTGTCTTCTCCATTAAACAGAATCGAAACAGAATAAAACCAGTGCAAATGATTCTTAACTGTCCAATTCCCCTCTGTTTTCATAAAGGGAAAGTAAAGATAATGGATTTACCAGCAGGTGGAATAGCTTTTGTGCATGGGTTTTCCTGTATAGTGCAAAGCCACCAAATTACAATCCTCCTCATAGGATATGAGCTGAGGGAGTCCAGGAAGAAAGAGGGTGTAGCTGGAGCAGCTAATTTTATTGGGCATCTGAATATAAATGAGGATAGTTATGAAATTTATCAGAAGGGCCTCCTACCTATGAGGCCAGCAGACTCCTTGACAACCTAAGAATATTGTTAGGTCTGAAATAACAGAAAAGAAATCTCCCCATAAAAAGAAAAAAATCAACTTTATGGAAGCAGACATAATTCTAAATCCTCAGAGGAGCTCAGTGGAAAAAATTAAATAAATTGCTTGATTCCAGGCTGTCATGTCACTTCCAAAAATAGAGAGGATCTAAATATACTGATATATATGAAAGCGTTTGTGCATCCATCCGTCTGTGAGTCCATTTGTTCAAGAACTGCTACTAAATGAAAAGAGCTAGTACCACCAAATTTGGTATGCAGCTTTTTTCTCATCCTAACTTAAAGCAAGGTCATGGTTTGATTGTGCCAGGACAATGGGATGTGTGTGGAAGGTAACTGTTTCTCCTCAAACAGAAAGGGAGGGATCTGGTAGCAGAGATAGTTATGCTCTAGACTGACCATGCAAGCACATCCCTCACAGCCCTGGAGAGTAGCAGAGCAGCTGCTGGCCAGCCAGCTTGGCCCCCTTTTCTGGGCTGACCCTGGGGAACCACACCGACTACTCCCACCCCTTCTCCAGAGATCCTCCCCCGACTTCCTAATCTCTTGCCCTGATTTCTGCACCCCATCCTCAGCCCAGAAGAACCCAAGAAATGCTGGGTAAATCAGTGTATGTGTGTGAGTAGCAGGACTGATCCAAGCATATTGAAATCGAAATCAAGTCCAGGTAGCACCTTTAATCCAAGAACACAAAATGTTTTACAAATATTGAATGAGTATCACAGTAGCTGTTACAGATGGATAAACTGAGAAACAGGGAAGGTAAAGGCCAGATTCTGAATTATTCACCAATATGGATGCTGAATTTGGGACCTATTTATAATTTTATTCTAGACCGTTTCACATCCTACTTCATCCCCTTTAGCCCTGGAAAGCAAATTCGCCATTGAAAATCTCCTCCCTATTTCCTCCAGCTATCTTGGTGCTGTATATCATCATGATATATTTGCAAATGCTAAATTAAATGTAAATTTTCACTCCACTTTCAATGCTGCTGTATCAACTCCCTGGAATAGATTTTCTATTGACATTGCAGTTGTCCCCCTTTTCATCTCTTCCTCCCAGACTTCTCTAAATTCATTCAGAAAAAGTATACTTAATGATTTAATGTAAAGACACTTTGTCAGTTCCCAAATATGCTGCTTTTATTTGAGATGGAGAGGCTCAAGTCATCATTTTCAGTGTTGATACAAAATAGGGTTCAGTGATTTCATTGTATTGAAAGAGGAGCACTGGCAAGAACACAGTTACAAATATTCAAGGGATTATCTATCAAAATTGTTCTTGCTTTCATATGGAATCTTACAGGAAAGGAAGGACTCTCTGTCCCAGGATGCAGGTTATAAATCTTTGCTTTAATGGTCTTGAAATAGTTCTATTAAATGCACCCAAAGTGCATTATGGCACTGGGGATAAAAGGAGTCACAGATTATTCAGCTGTAACTCTGAGGGCCTGTTATAACCATGCATTTTAATTAACTAGATCAGCTGAAGAAATGTTGTCTATATACTGCAGTGTAGCTGTCTGCCTTATAAAGTACCCCATCAATAAATAGAGGACTTCTTTTTTTTCCGAGGTTGCCATTCCCCAAGTCTTTTCAAGTACATAGAAAAAATGGATTTTTTTTAAATAATTAAACCACTATGAATTTAGCCTTAGGCAAATCTGCTGCCTTTTTCCAGTGTAAAGACATGTCTTGGCTCTAATATGCATGTAGTACCACAATAAATCATTGACATTAACATTACAAATCAATTTGGTTTAAATGTGAAACTGCTTCAAAATCCTGACAATGGCAGCACTATCAAAATACAAAGTAGATTTAGGAAACCAAATGCCTTCTCCTAAACTAATTAGAATGCTGGTACAGTGAGGCTGGTAACTCAGGCATAACCTACACACTGATTTCAAGTGCAGAACTTTTCTTTGCGCATTGTGATGATTTTTCATGTAAAACTTATCTGGGTTGGTGTTATGTGTTTCAGAAAAAAGCTTGTGGACTCTGGAAATGTTGTTTGATTTTAGCTTTGTGGGAATTGGTGTAGCTCACGTGTCTCTTATTACAAGGCCAACGCTATTCTACTTGAACTAGAAACAAAAGTTTCAATCTTACATCAATTCTCCATTTAAAGAGAGAACTAAGAAAAATAATCCAGGACTAAATGATTTTAAATGATGTCAACAATATTGGCTTAGAAAGAAAAGATACTATCCAAGACAGAAACTAAAAGGTTCATAATGTTGACCATGTGACCAGTGTGATAGTTAATATTAGGAAAGGGGTTGTGGAGCACACCTGAAACCTGTAATAAAGGAAGAGCATCTATAAAATGCTGCTGTAATGAAGTAATGTCCAATATAAATCACTTGACCACAGAGCTGATGTAACTCATACCCTTAGGCTATGTCTACACTAGTGTGATCTTGCGCTAGAGATATGCAAATGAAGCTAAGTGTGGAATATCGCCGAGCCTCATTTGCATATCTGATGAGCCGCCATTTTTTGCGGAAGAGGCTCTTGCGCTAGAAGGAGCTGTCTACACTGCCCCTTCTTGCGCATGAAAAACCCTCTTGAGCAATGCTGCTATGCTGATTATTTTCAGGAATAATGGCATTGTGCAAGAGGGTTTTTCTTGTGCAAGAAGGGGCAGTATAGAAAACTCCTTCTAGTGCAAGAGCTTCTTCCGCAAAAATGGCGTCTCATTAGGTATGCAAATGAGGCTTGGCGATATTCCACACTTAGCTTCATTTGCATATCTCTGGCGCAACAACCCGCCAGTGTAGACATAGCCCTAGTGTAGTTCACTGCCCCATGCAGTGGCACTTAGACCACAGCAACAGATAAGAACAAGATATCTCTACAGCATGGGCTGAGAGTCAGTAGGCTTTTAGCTCAAAGGGTAGAGGCTCTTATACTAAGCTCCAGAGATCCCAGGTTCAAATCCACTTGGTGGTGGTTACACTGAGAACAGGACCCTTGATCATTTACCTAATAAAGAATGCCTCTACAACTGAAACTAAAGGACATCTCATTCATGTGGAGGAGGTGGTTGTAAGTACCTTTTCCTCTCTGTGGACCAACCACCAGATGGCCACATCACCCACCCAGGCACACAAAGCCAAGACTTTCAACTATTAATGGATGGTTCTTAAGCCAGTTAGCACTGTACTTATGAAGGTACACACATGCCATATTACAGGGAGGCTGGATGTAATTTTTAAATTTCATTTACTGATTACTAAACATTATGTTTATGTCAACTATTCAAAACCTATTGTTTACATAAAAAAGTTATGCAGCTGGGAGTTTGCTTGTGTCTGTGCTTGAATTTGATTAAAGTCAAAACACCTTTTCTGACTTCCATTTCTCAATGAAATTCTCAAATATAGGCAAACTCCTGAATATGTTGTGAATAAAAATATTCACCTGTCATGTTAACTAACATCTAACTAAAGTGTTGAAAGCTGTTAATATCTTAGTTAGCCCAGACACAGGTTGCTGTGGCCAACTTAAACTGCTCTAGGTGAAGGAAGTTCCCTCTTTTAGCAATTCAAAGACTGTACTTGATGGGTCTGTATGTAACAGCGGCTGACCCTGGTTGTCTGTGGGTGGAACAAAACCTGGGACCTCAGAGCATGAGCCTCTACCACATGAGCCAAAAGCCCTGGCCTGGTAATTAAGGTTTTAACTCAGACTTGTTATTCTCTGTGTTAGTGGTCTCAGTGTCAGTAGGTGGGAAATACACCACCCGCAGAAGATGTATGGGTGTGTGCATTTGTGCTGCAGTTGTCAGCATTGTGTCCCTTGCAGAGGCTATGGCTGGATGAGGTGGTAATGATGCTATGGATCTGTGTCCTTAGCACTTCTTTTCCTCTTCTTTGCAATGCAGCTCCACTGCAAATACAATTGGGTTCTTTGGATTAAGGGGTCTAAATGGTAAATGGAGGTAAATAAAGTGTGTATGTGTAACACCAACAGATAGAGCCAAACCTAAGATCTCTGAAGCTTCATGCATGAGTCTCTACCGCTTGGACTGAGAGACAGACAGCTGGTTCTCAGCTATGGCAAATTCATTCATACTGTCTTTAAGTGGTTTAAGTGCTACTACCAAGAAGCTGTGTGCATTACATATGCATGCAATGAGAAACCAACATTTCTTTTTGCCCATTGAGTTTCTTATTTTCTTTCTATGTGGCCACCATTACTCCTTTATTTTTGTGTTTGGAGAGACAGGATAAGGGTTGCTTTTTTGCTTTATCTTTTGCCATCGCTTTTCCCCACATGGTCCTTTCTTGTTACCAGTAAAAATTAAATTGAAAATTAAAATCTCTATTGCTGAAATATACTTTCCCGTCCAACTCTTGCCCTTGTGGCATACAGTCAGATGAAGAATATTGCCCTTTGCTACAAAATTAACTAACATTTAGTTGTGTCTCAGAGCTCCTTTGTAATCGGAAGGGCATCTGTTTTGGAGCAAAGAACTTTACAGGCAGAACGGTCTTTGCTGAATTGGAATCTAGGGCTTTCTGAGAAGTTGACGTGAATAGTCTTTGGACTCTCTCTCATTTCTGAGATGTAAAACATTAAAACAGCAAAGATTATGAAGAAGTAGAAAAGCTTGATAGAGAAATTTTACTCTCCTGTAAAAATAGGCCTAACCTGAATAATTTTTGTAGATCCTCCTAACCGGAGACTATAGAATTCTTTCACTGTAACGTAGTCCTCCCCAAGGGCATGGCAGCATTAAAAAGCTGTTGGGGTAGAGAACAGGGGTGAAAATTAATAATAGGTCCTGTTGCTGACACACTGAAAGGAGCAGAGAGTAAACTGTGGGTGGTAATGTGACATGTCTGCCTCCCCCATCCCACATGGTTGAACCTCCTATTTTTTTCACAACCTTCCATGGATATTATAAAGGAGCTAACCCAGAGTGGACTTTCAAAATCATAGTGAAAATGCATGATCCCAAGCATGTTCTACCTTTACCATTACAATGAAGTAAGCCATTACCATTACAAGTAAGCCAGTTTGGGGGTTTTTTTGCTTTTGCTTTTCCCTCCAAATCGGATGAGCAGAACTTGCTCCAGTTGCTGTAAAGTAAAATATTGATACCATCCTTTTGTTCTTCTTAAGACCTTTTCTCTTGCACAAGTACAGAGAACTAAACTTATATAAAGAACCTCATGTTCTTCCGTGGCAGAGTTTTCCTACCTTTGGGTTTCTGCTCTAGCATGGCTTCCCACTGGAGCCCTTCTGTCTGCTGGTTGCCTGAGGGAGGAGTTGGGTGTTTCATAGGTTTAGCAGCTGTGACTGACTCCAGCTTCAAACAAATGTTTAAATAATGTTGCTTGATGGCAGGCTGCAGTGAGCTCCATGCAGTGGCTGTCTGAGTTTTAATCAATGCTGTCATTCCAGGAAGCTAGCAGTCAAAGAGAATACTACATTCAGTATTTTGGAAGTCCAGGGGGGTAGGTAAAAAAGGCGTTTCTTCAAAAGGTGTGGGTTTTGTTAATACATGTAGGGAAATTTTTATGTTGGTATCTTCTTCCTTTTTTGATAAACAAGGTATTCAAATGAATACAGGTTTACTGTCTTAAGCATATGGACTAAGTGGAAATGATGAATACTTGTAATGATTTCTTAGTATGGTGTCCGTATCCAGGAGCATTTTCTTTTACCACCTCATTAATGACTTGGAATCACTAAGCTTACAAAGGCTGAATAAGGATTTAAAGTTAATTGAAGTCCTTTGTTCTTTACTGACAAAATGTATTTTACACCCTGCATAGATGTAATTAGTGCAATGAGGCTTTAAAAGAAATTGTCTTTGTTAAATTTGGTATTTGCCATGTCAGTTTATACATGAAGCTATACAAATCACTATTTCTGAGGACTAAGGGAAAGAAATTAGAGATTTATGTAGAGTTACCAAAATGGAGTGGCTTTCATTCAAAATACTATTCAAATACAAATAAATCATACTCTCAGATTTGAATATTCAACCTTTTATGCTAGGATTTAAGATTATTTTACTCTGTTACAATAAAAATTATTCCTACTTCAAACAGACCATCTGATTGATTGTATGTTGTAGTAGGTGAAAAAAAGACAACTTCCATTTTACAACAGAGAGATTTCTATGATTATGTTCTTATTAAAACATTAATAAATACATTCCCCAGAATCCTGCTGGGGATTTTAAGATAGTCAATTCACAGCTATCTTTTCCACTACATAGTCACTGCCGTCTGATCAACTAAGCAATAGTTTATTTAAAAATAACTTCTTGTCCTACAATGTCATTAGTTATAGAAATTCAAAATGTTGAGAGACTGTATTTATATTTAGATTTCCTTAAGGTAAAAAATAAAAGTTCGGAAATAAATTCAAAACCTTCAGTCTGGAATGGGCTTTACCAGACAATACATACTGCTTCACAGAACTGTTCCCTGATAGCAGCTTTATTTTTATTTTTAACATTCTGATTGTTGAAAACATGAAACCTATAATGAAGTTTTAGAATTTGTAAAGCCTGAATGGTAGGGCTATATTTAAAGGAAAACACATATGCTTTTATCACACATTCTTGTAGCTTTGGACTATTCATGACAAAACAGTTTCATGTGGCCATCTGTGCTAAGATAAGTTGAAACCAATTACCCAAAAGGATAGAAGTGTGACGGGAAGTATGTTTTAAACAAGGACAAATAAACTAGGTGCAAGAAGCTATGTACAGTATTAAGATCTTAAATTATTAACACTGCCAGGTACATTTTGCTGCGTGCCCATGATAACATTGACATCTATGTCAAGTGTGATCTTCCACTTAATATTTAATCTGAACGCAAATAGAGAAATGACTAGTTTTTGCTCTGTTAAGTAATCACAAATGTAGAGACACTTAAGGGCTGGTTTTGTGGGCCAGCCCAGTATGCCATACTGGCAAGTTACTTTTGATCAGTATGGCATACCAGAGACTCCCTGCCAGCTCTTCCACTGGCTGCTCTGTCTGTGTGTACAGGCCTGGGGTTGGGCCTGGGAGCACTACAGCAGCCAGAGGCGCTATCGGCATTCTGCTCCTTTCTCTGATGCCTTTCCCAATGGGGAAAGGAACAGAACTGCCAATCCTTTCTCCCTCGCACCTTCCCTGTACACAGAAACATGGCAATTCTGTGGTGTGGCAGGGGCCAGAGCTGGAACTTCTACTTTTTTCCCTGCTTGGAGGGGCAGTGGGAGAAAGGAACAGAACTTCCAGCAGCTCCTCTTCCTGCCAGAGGGCCCCCAGGCCTTGCCAAATAGTATGGGCTGGGGAAGGGAGGAGTATGGAGGTCCCAGGTTGGGAATGGTGCAAGGTCACATGAGAGTCAAATGGCTTCCCTTTAGCTGGTGTACTCACCCCTCCTGTACCAGTAAGAAATATTTACTTGTACCGCTGGGTTGGCATAGTTATTGCTTGATACTGCAAACTCTCTGATGGTATTGAAATTGTAAGACGATATATTGTAATGTGAATCATAGTTGCCATATGTGAACCTAACCTGTGAATGGTAATATATGGTATATATTTGTATCCAGTATATTACCATGCAGATGAGAAGAAGCAGGTGGTATAAGGCAATACAGAATAGAACCAAATGTACTGCTTTGAGAATATGACTCATATTACTATAGTGATATAGGATTGTGATGTGGAAAGATATACTGTGAGTAACTTTTTGTGATGTCTGTAAAAAATCTAATGTGCTAGAATATAAAACTGAACTTGATATGCCTTAGAGAGAGAGGAAGCGAGAGTGAGGACTCTATTCTCAATCACTAAATATTTTGGTTGTGATTTGCAATTAGTGGTGGACTAATTAGCTTGGTTAAAATAAGAATTTCTGGACCTTTGTCAACCACTTGAACCAAGACACAAGAAAATTTTTGTCTTAGGTGCAAATAAGTTCAATTACTTTAAATGTGTATCAAGAATCAACAGCAGCCAGTCCTTATAAGGCAGCAGCTATCTTCCGATTTTACAGTTTATTTTCAACAATCCTCCTCTCACTTCAAAAAAGCAACCATTTTTCCTGAAAATTTTCTGCATCTCATTCCAAATGAGAAGACAGGAAAATAGGACCCTCCATGGTCGGACCCTGTATGGCCATTCTTGTGTACTTAGAGTTTCTAGGAAAATTGGTTAAAATCAGAAATGCTGGTATAAATAGTGAATTATTTCTGTTTACTGTAGATGAGGATCTTGCCCATGGTGTCCTGGACATTTAGTTGAAGTTCATATCTCTTTCTGGCTCAAAATATTTCTGTAATGTCTAGAAATGGGTAGGGGGAAGGCATAAGGAGAAGCTGGATATATGGGAAGAGAACACAGGCAGGGCATGGTAGATGGGATGAAGGTACCTTGTAGTACAGAAGTACATTGAGGGAGATTGGGAGGACTGATATAAAGAAGTAGGTGAAGGGATAGGAAAAAGCAAAAACTCTTGTCTATTTAATTTAATTTTATAAATGAAATGTTAAACCTTTAAAGCAGGGAAGACTTCCACTCCACCATCTTCTATTCCACTGCAATACATCTCTCTGACTTCCTTGACAAAGTCTTCAGCAAGGTAGCCTTTCTTAGATGGACCTCATATAGACCATCTGAGCAAAGGATCCCATCTTGTGAAGGAACATTATATACCTACCAAATTCCAGTGGAGACTAGACTTTCAGACACAAAGCATGATTAGGTAGTAAACTCCAATTGAAAGTCAGTGGGAGCTGGGTGCCTAGTTTTCTAGTCTGAAATTTTCCTTTCTAATGCTCATATAAATAACTAAATACAAATATTAAAGGGAGATGGGAATTAAGAAACAAAAACACTTCATTAAAATTCTCATAGGAACCCAGTTAGCATCCTCAAAATACCATTACATGCAGTTTTACACATTTCAAATAAAATCCAAATATTAGAATGCATGGAAATCAAAAGGAAAAGGATCTTGCCTATTCTCCACTGCTCTGTCGCCCCATCTGATTTATATAGTCCACTCTAATGTAACTTAGCACCTAATGTGGTCAAAAATATTTGCAAAGATCAGAATAAACAGTTATAAAATCTTGTGTCTGGTTCAGTTACTGATAGCATATTGTTTTTAGTGATACAGTAATTATGACATTAATATATTATTAGTGTTAGCTGTCCTCCCAGTTAAGCACACTTTAACTTTCTCTTTTTAAAATCAGGGTGCTTTTAATTTTGAAGGAGCATTGCAAAGGCTGGTAGGCACCCCATTTCTGCCTTTGAATATTTCCTGCTTTGTGTACATTTGAACCTTTCAATTGCAGCCAGACCAGCAGAAGCAAAAGTCTTTGGAAAATCTCAGGAAGCAACCTGGTTTTGTGATTGTTTTCAGTATAAATGTGTAGCCTTCTTATCTTTAGAAAAATATGGCTTTATACTTAAAGGTAGAATGTGAAACTGTAGAGATTTACCCAGCACTAATTCTGGTGTCGGTGTTTAAGGAAAAAATATGAACGTATTTGAAAAGCTTTTTTTTCAGTGAGTAACCTTGTAATACCTATATGTGGTATCTGACAGCCTGCCACTTTGATATTAACCGCAGAATTGATAGCTCTGAACCTTGGCACACCTGGGGATAATATTATAACTTCATTGATTCTTCATAACTAGCAGTGTGACATCGCTGCTAGAAGTACTAAAAACTGCTCTGCAGAAGGTAACAAAATAGCTTAGTGCAAAATGTTTAAATTATTCACAGAACATTTCATACCAGATTTCCATGCAGATATCTTGTAACATCTCCAGAAAATAGCTCTTATCCACACTTAAGACACATATGAGGTAAAAATGGGTAGAAGATTAATATTAAGGTTTTATATACCTAGGCTACGTCTACATTGGCCCCTATTCCGTAATAGGGATGCTAATGTAGCACTTGGGAATAGGCAAATCCGCGGGGGATTTAAATATCCCCCGCGGGATTTGCATTTTCATGGCTGCCGCTTTTTTCCGGCTTGTAGATAAGCCGGAGAAAAGCACCAGTCTGGACGCGATCTCTTATTCCTACTTTCAAGTAGGGGCCAATGTAGACACAGCCCTAGAGTATTAGTTGGGAACATTAAAAAAAATCTAAATATATCAATATTTTCAGAAATGCACTAATCTATTTTCTGCGAATAAGAACCCAGGTTCCTTTTACTTAATCTTTCCATCCTTTAAACGTGTCACCAGTGAGTGAAATGGAACATGTACCCACAACTTTTTACTATGACTGTAAGACTGATACAGCTCCATTCTTTAAGTAATATTATGTGGTGGTACCTGCACTAGCAGCAATGAGAAAAATAAAAATGTATCAGTGATTTCTGCACCGAGGTATTGACTATACCACAGTTATAACCTATTACAAACATAAACAATGCTGCCATATGCCAAGAGACAATTCATGATAACTGTTAGAAAATGTTGACTTTATGCTGCTGACTGTTACATATTCATTGCTTTAACAAGGTTGTGCTAAGTTTCTAGGTTGTGAAGTTTTCTAATTGTACTGTTTAGTTAAAATGTTGGTCCACAATTGGACATCACAATATCGGGTCATTGCCAGAATATTCTAAATTCGTGTATTGCCTGTTTATAAACCATTCAGGACAGGGATGCCAACAACTTCTATAGGCCTCTGGGAAAGGATGTATGGGGTCAGGGAGGGGTTCAGGCTGCATACCCCCTGGAAGCGGTGGAGCCTTGGATGGAAGGGGAAGGCCTGCAGCAGCGAGGCCTGAGCACCTCCTTGAATATACTACACCGTCCACCAGGCAGCTTTCAGTACCACCCAGAGCACAGCACCCCTCGTTGCCCTTACTGCTTCCTGGAGCACTCATCCTGGCACTCTAGTGGTGAATTAAAGGCCCCCACCTCCACTGCCGCCACTGCCACAGTAGGAGCAGCAGCAACCAGGAGCCCTAGGTCCCTTTGAATCACCAGGCTCCAGGACAACTGCCCTTTTTGCCCCCTCTTTCCATCGGCGAGCCTGATTCAGGATAATCATATGACTAAATTTTTCCATACCCTTATGCCCTCATGTCATGCCATTATACCACTAGTTAGACTGGCTGCTGTCAGCCTGAGGTTAACATTTATCCTCGTAATCTTGTTTTGTGGTAGCATCACATCTAGCAAGGTGAGATGGGGAAAAAAATCAAGGTGTGAAATCAGTGCCGTAATAGCACATCTGAAAACAAACACCTGCGTATGTACTTGTCATCATAGTTTACTATATTCCTCTAAAACAAAAGGAAAAACTATGTAGCACTTTAAAGACTAACAAGATGGTTTAATAGGTGATGAGCTTTCGTGGGCCAGACCCACTTCTGGCCTATGAAAGCTCATCACCTATTAAACCATCTTGTTAGTCTTTAAAGTGCTACATAGTCTGATCTTGCTAAAACAAAAGGAAAAACTAACACGGCTACCTCTCTATTTATATTCCTCTAAATTTGCTATCTTTCAGAGGAGATAGAAAATCACAGTCATCGACACCCTCTGACCGTTAAAGAACTTGTTCCATTTGCCTCTATAAATAGTGACTCTGGTATCCTGGGAAAATTCACCCTCACTTCTGTTTACTTAAATTCTTCCTGTAGTTTAAATTGGTCACATTGAAGTCCAGGTCAAAGCTTTCGTTGACCCCAGTAGGCCAAGATTTCACCCATATTTTTTTTTAAAAGTACTCATGTTTTTGGGCAGAGTTGCTATGAGTTTTAATAAAAAGGTGATGCACTCTACCCCAGAGATTGCCACATTTCAGTGTTGGCTGGGACAAATAAATGTTTGGTTAGATTAAATAGTTAATGTTTGAAAAGCTCCTTTCATATGCACTAACGAACATGGAAAAGTTAATGTAGTGAGTAAGTTTACAGTGTTGGCTTATAGCATTGTTGTTGACATGTTGGCCCCAAGATATCAGAGAAACAAATTGGGTGAGGTAAAACTTTATTTTATTAGACCACCTTCTCTTGATGGAAGAAACAAACTTTTCAACCTCACAGAGCTCTAAGGCTATATCAACACAGCAGTGTTATTTTGAAATAACAAAAATGCACGTATACACAGCAAGCCATTATTTTCATGGAGGACTTCTTACTCCAACTCCTGTAACCCTCATTTCACAAGGCTTACGGGGAGCTAAAGGAAGAATGTTCTTCCTTTGACTTCCTGCCCAAAAGTTGAATTAAGCTATTTCGTCTTCAGCTGTGCAGTTGACATAGCTGAAGTTGAGTATCTCAGTTCAACTTTTGCCTTACTGTGTAGATGTTCCCTAACAAAGTATTGCCTCAACCAAGATATGAGAGAGACAAGGTGGATAATTTAGGGTTTTTTTTTTTTTTTACTGCATGGTCCTTATGTTCCTGGTCTGATAATTGGCTTGTTTTTTTTCTGCCTTTTGCATTTTTCAACTATTGGCATTTTTTGACTTGTCATCAAGCTGGTAGAATACCCTTCCAATTGATAACTGTTTAAGTTTCCAATATTTTAAAATTGTATTTGAAATATTTCTTTACTCTCTTGAAGTTGAATGTACTGCTATGTTTTGAGGGGTTTTTTTATACATCTTAATACTTGTTAATGGTGCTTTATAAGTACATAATAATAATTAGTACTGTATTCTTGTCTGCGCTTTGCATTTCTTGTTTTATATGAACATTTCTTTGCTAACTCATTAATTGCTAGATATGCAATAATACGTAATGACAATTACAACCCTGCACATTTCTTGCCAGCATTTTTATAATGCTGCTACTTTCTTCACTCACTCACTCAGAATTAATTTAGAGTAAGACTCATATGAGGAAATGTGAAATAAAAGTAATTACAGTGCAGTTGAATACTTAGCATAATACAGAATTGGAAGGGAACTATATGCTATTATCATGATGTATAGCTAAAGCCTAATTTAAAGCCAAAATGAGTGTGAACTGAGGGAGACTCCTGTGATTAATCTATGTAGCCACTGGATGTCACTATTGTTCCACACAAATTCAACTGAAAGAATATTTATCTAGAGTTGGGGGATTGACTCTTATGCAAACAATTAGAATGTTGTAAGCTTTGTCAAAATATCTAATTGCCTTTTCAGGAAAGTTGTACAGTACAATAACATTTTTATATCTGATTTCACTGGAGCTAGCAAACGACATGTCCATCTCTCCCTTCTTTTATAACCTTTAGCCCAGTGTTTGGAGCACTTGCCTAGGCTGTGTGATACCAAGGTTTGAATTCTTGCTCTGGAAGAGGCTCTTGAACTCAGAGCTCCTCCCTCCTGGGTAGGTGACCTAACCATTATGTGAAAAGCTATGTTGGGTTTGGTTGCTCTTTAGTCTCTCTTTTTAAAACTGTTCCACTTGGCATAAATATTCAGTGGAGCAAAGTCTTGGACTCATATCTTCTCTTCTGCTAAGTACCAAGCTACAATATAGGCTGCTCTGTTCTCATTCTCTCCTGTTAAAGCTGTTCCACATAGGAAGAATACTTAAATGTTCCAGAGAAACTATGACTCTATAACTTGTCATTTAGGACACTTATCAATGAAGTAGGAGTTGTGGATTCAAATCTTCTCTTTGCATGATTCAGACTAAATTCAAGTCTTGGTTCAGATTGGGGATTCAAACCTAGGAATGTCACATCCTAAGCCAACTATCTAACCACTGGGCTAAAGGTTACAAAGGAGGAACTGTGGTCTTACCTTCTCTTTCTGATACTTTGCTGGCCTGAAATTGACTTCTCAAATTTGTGAGCCATTTCTAAATATTTTTGGAGTTGAATCCAATATTTTCCCTGATTTTTTCACTTTGCTGGCTGAACTGGGAAAAAAAATGTCCACCAACTTTATTTTGGGCTTCTGATGTGTTGATTTTTTTTTGTTTCTGTTTGTACCACTTAAAAATATAAAACATAAATCCATTGCAAAATAAAAGAGAACAAAAACCTGTAGATAGGGACCTGGCCGTTACTAAGAAAATATATCAGTATAGCTAGGACTCTCAGGCATGTGAAAAATCCACACTCCTGAAAAATGTAGTTATATTGTCTAACTCCCCAGGTAGATAATGCTAGCTTAATAGAAGAATCAGGAATATTGGATATCTATGCCAATGGGAGGACCCCTTTTGTTGGCGTACCTACTGTCCATATTGAAGTGCTATAATGGCTCAGGAGTAGCTGTACCCCTCTAGTGTTTTTAAATGTAGACATACCCAGGGATATAGTAAAATTTATATCTGGAATGAAGGGCCTCAGGTCCTCTGGGCAAGAACTCTTTGGAGGAGGAATAGGAGAGGGTATCACTGGCTTCAAGCAACCTTGCTGTTTCCCCTATTCCTGGAATGTCCTGACACTTTTCAAGTTCAAGCTATAAAATAATGGTACTTGGGGATCACTTGCATATAAAGGTATATTGTCCATACCCCCTTCCTCAGCCGTGCATATACTGGCAATCGGGAAGGGGGTCATAAAAGGGACCTATGGCTGCTGTACAACACCTGTGGTTCCTATACATAGGAGAGATCCTCCTGCCATGGAACTTTAAGGTGGCTTTGTGGCAGAGTGCCACAAAGGTGCCCTAAAGCAAAATCTGGACCAAGATCATAATTAATGTTCATAATTGAGAGACAATTAGAAGGATCACATGATCCTGCAATCTTTAAAAACACGGCCTGGTCTTCAGGAAAGTATTTTAAATGGGAACGTACTGTAGTTAAGTGGAATTCACCCTGTAGTTCCAGAAATCACAATGATTAGGATTTGTGACAATAGGCCCGTGTTGTATAAATAGGAAAACCAGTGGATTTAATACAGTTATTAAATTTGATTGTGGTGCAGCTAAATTGTAACATGGTTTGGTCAACACAGGACTCTACTTAGATTAAACATGGATTTTTTAATCTGTATACAACATAGTTTGAAACTAGATTAAACCACTTTATAACTTCTTGTCACCACAACTAGATTGAATAAATATTATTTCACTCTCTTCAGCCCTCTTAGCTGTTCAGTTGGGGACTGTTGGCACATGTCTTTATCTTCTGCACAGTCAGCCAGCAATTTCTTTACCAAATAATGGTAGCAATATTTACCCATCCATCTGTGTTTATCACTAAAAATATGTGGAAATGTAAATATAAACTATTAGGCAGCTTTCACATGTTAATTGAATAAATTGCCCTTCAAATCATGCCTATGCTTTAATATAACCATCTTGAATTTTCATTATTATCGTAACTGTTTATGCTGAAGTATTAGTAATAATGGTTTAAGTGACTAGTATTTGAGGAGACTCCATAGGTGACCTGAGTTTTGTACCTGTCTTTCTTTTACATAGACATACTTAGGGGGGTTTTTTTTTAATGTAGTTTGTATTTTCCTCTGTTAGTGATAGTAGATAGTTTTCTATTCAGTATTTTCTTTATGTGTAGTCCTAACAAGGTACTGAAAAACACATTATAAAATAAATATTGAAATATTTTTAACGCTTTCAACATCATAGTCCACTATGGACACAAAGTTACTTAGAACAAGTACTGAATATTTTTATATAGGAATTATTCTGGATTAGTAGTATTCAGTATATATTCCAGGTATATGAATCTGCCCAAAATAGCTTCCTTTATCCTTTCAATTTTTGCTAAATGTAAAATTTGGATGCTTACAATGTTAGTCACGATTTCAGACATTGGCAAAACCAAAAAGTATAGTGATGCCTTTTAAGCTTGTATTTCAGGCAAAGTCTAATTCTTCAGTTTATTCATAGGCAATGTTTCGTTAGTAGCAAATGTAGTCCTTTAATGGACTTAGATGTATTCATTTTACTGACATTTTATATAAATTTCAAAACTACAGCTTGGGGAAATTACATTGTGTTCAGCAGTACAGTTTAAAGTGCACCAAGCACCTGCATTATTAATCATGATGGAATCTGACTCTTTGCACTCAGTAAACATATGGTACCAGAATTACATGATTCAGTATATTATGAATAGGCCACTCGATTATCTTCTCTATATAGACCTTAAAAAAAGAAAATTCAATTTCAGTACACTAAAATGAACGTAAATACACTAATGATGTTTAAATGATGCATTCTAGCCTTGTTTAATGTATCTAGCATAGTTCAAGGTGATTTGTTATGATTATTTTTCCACAGTAAGCCAAGAATGCACACGAATAGCCTGTTAAAAGATTTTGCTTTTTCTGATCTGCTGCAGTGAAACTGCGTTATAGAAACATTCCCCCCCCAAGTGGTCAAAGATGTGCAATTTACTACACCAAATCAAGTTATAAAATAGAGATAATGAAATTACTGATTAGCTCTTTTACTAATGCTATTCTTTTTGAAGGATGAGAAAAGAGAGAGCTTAAAAGATCCTTTTGCCTCATATGTGAATTTTATAATTCATTTTAATATATAGGGATGGTATATTCTGCAATAAGAACAATTTTGGCAGTGATTTTAAGAGAGAGGGACAAAGATCTAGTTTACAAATCTCCATCATGGTTTATCCAGAAACATACTGATGAATGACTTCACATTAAAAATTAATATGAATTCCTGTAATGTCAGCAGGGTTGTGATAGAAACACATTATTTGTCATTGTAAAAGATCATTTTGGATGCATTCTTCCTTTTGGTTAATGAATACCCAGTTTTCACTGTAAGCTATTTCCGGTTGCTTTGGTGTTTCTAAAATGTACCCTGATTGGCTTTCTAAATAGCTATAGCATAGGCAATGTGCAAAGGATGTCCAGATACTCTAATGAGCAAAGACCACAAATGAAATTGAAGAAAATGACAGAATTAATGGTTTGATTAACCACATTAATGTCTTTGACAGTCTTGAAAAGAGAATTTCTAATGAGCACCCAAACAAATGTGTGCAGGAAATGGTCTTGCATTTGCTACTGCACATTTGAGTTCCTCTAATTACATCAATAAGGAATTTCTGCGCCTGGTATAATGAATGCCTTTTGACTACTTTCTGAAAGGCAAGTAGATGTAAGAAGGGATAAACACTGGCACCTTTTGTATGAAGCCACATTGAACAGGTTTCAGTTAGTAGTAATCAGCTCTAGAAACTCTTATTTTCACACAGTCAACTGCAATCTACATTTTTCTGTTTTCTTTATTAAGCCTAGATTTTTCTCTCTCTAGCTTTATATGGCTCAGACTGATCTTCTGAAGCTTTTACTTAGTGCTGGCTGTTGCCTTGCATTGCACAAAAATCAGGCATTCTTACAGGGCTGTTCCTGCACCATCTCTTAAGCTTAAACAACTCCTAGAATTTATATGAAACCTTAGTACCTGTGACTTTAATTCATAAAAGTGAACCTCAAAACACTTTTCTTTTCATTATCATTTTCTACCTAAACACATGCATGCTCACTGCAGATGTGGTGAATTAATCATGAAAGAAGTTTTCTATTTAAAAACAAGTGATATTTTAATGAAGCCAGTAGAGGGTCTGTACAATAGATATTGTATTATATCGGAGCTGAAAGTTCTCATTATTTGTGATATTTAAATTTCAATGTGTTGATTATGTATGAGAATAAAATGACCAGTATTATGAATGTACAATAAAAGTGACATGGAAGTACTGTGCCAAAGGAATGGGGAAAAAAACATAGTCACCAAAGTTCAATAAAGCACCACTCTATCCCAGCCTTTAAAAGCTCTTTTATCACAATGGTTCATACCTCACATTCCCTGGAGCCTGATTTGTTATATGTGCAGGGTCCTGTTCCATTCAGCAACATCTCACTGGTTTCAGTGTTGGTAGGTTTGTAATCTACATAAAATTCCTGTGTGGTTGGAGTCATTTGCTTCAGTGACTGTCTTTTTTTTTTCCTGTGCCTTCGCATGAGAGAGTGTTGCTGCAGCTGCTTCATACTGGCTGGGTAACGCTTCCATGAGACATAGATTACCAGCAGGATCACAAGCACAGACAAAAAAAGGGCCACACTGCCTGCTATGATTTTATGAAAGGAAATGTGTTCTGTGTCGTGCTCCAGTTCTGAGCTGGGTTCGGTGGCTCCAATAGTTGGAGGTGCAGGGGGCTTGCTGTCATGTTTAGGCCTGGTGAGTTTTGGTTTAAATGTTGGCTTTGGGGGAGCTTTTTCTAATTCAAACCTCTCCGTAGTACTTTTGCCACAAATGCTGTAGTTTTTCACTGCATCAATAACATTCACCCCCTGCAGCTCTTTGGGGCTAGCACAGATAATTGTATTTTCCCTCAGCCCTTTAAAACTTTTTAGCCAGTTTACCAGAGAGCAAATGTTTCTGCTGCATTCCCATATATTCCCAGCAAGGCTGATATCATTGAGGGATATCCAAGAATCCAAAATTTCTTGACCAATAAATGTAAGCTTGTTTGAATCCAGGTTGAGGCGCTGTAAATTGGGCACACACTGAAAAACACTAGGTCCACTGAAAGCTTCTATTTCATTGCCAGATAAATCAAGCCTTTGTAATGAGCTCCAGGTCCAGGACATAGTTTGTCCTATCACACTTATTTTATTCCACTGTAAATAAAGGTTTTGAAGGCTGACTAGTCTTGGAAAAAGTGCCAGGTTGAGCTTAGAAAACTGATTGTGCTCCAGGTGAAGCTCCTTCAGCCTGATCATGCCTGCAAAGACATTCCTTGCTAAACTTCGGATGCGATTGTAACCCAGGTCCAGAAGTTCAAGGTTTCTACAATCTTGGAATATTCGAACAGGGATTGTTCTTAGGGAATTGGATCTCAAATGTAAACTCAGCAGCTTCCTTAAGCCCCTGAACTGTTCAGATCCCAGAGACTGCAGCTGATTGTATGACAGATCCAAGTTACGGAGGTTTGTCACAGGTCTGAAGGTATTATTAAGAAAATAGGAGATTCTGTTGGAACTCAGGATCAACTCTTTTAGTCTGCGTATTCCATTGAAAGCATTTTCGTCAATATTACTGATGTGGTTGTGGTCTAGATACAGCCAGGTGAGCTGATTTAGACCTTTAAATTGATTATGTTTTAGTTTTTGGAGGCTGTTATAGCGAAGGGACAAACCTAAACAACCAGCAGATATAGTCAAGGGTATTTCCTGTAATTTCTGAGATTCACAATATATCATTTTTCCTTCACACCTACATCCCTTAGGGCATCCTCGTTCAGCAGAAGAAAGCATTGTCAGTAATACAGTAGGGGCTATTACCAGGGCTACAGCTGATCCGCTCAGTAGCCTAATTACATTGAAACCTGGAAATAAAAACAACTTAGAAAAGTTATCCCCCCAAAAGATGAGTCATTTTTAAAATCACATTAAGAATCTTTTTTTTAAAAAAATCATTTAAAAAACATTTCTAGTTTGACAGCTACTTTGCACATTTTCTTTTAATCCAATATAAAAAAGTCTTTATCAATATTGTAAAATAGTTAAGTAACAATATAATCAATAGATATTTTAACTATGATCCTTAACCATATCAAGGTAAGTCTACAGAATAATTAAAACAGCATTTATGCAGAAGCTACATGCTGTATATTTTTTTAAATGAAAAACATACCCATCCTTTGTGTTGTTCAAAGGTCGTCCTTAGGTCTTTTGTTTTTTGCTTAGGGTGCCACAAGCATGACAGTCCCTGTCAGCTGCACTGTTGTGAGTCAGGGCTTGCTGACACCCAGGAAGAAAAATTGGACCCCTTGGGAGATGGACTGATTTTGGAACATTATTCTTTGCCAGCCATGCAGAACACTCCAAGAATAAATAAATCCCAACACACAATTCACAGAAAAATGTCAAATTCTTCCTAGGTAATAGGATCTTCATGGATATTACGGTTTTGCATCTTTACAGTTAAAAACCTGGCTTTTAAAACCTCTCTTTATATGAAAGCATGATAGATTCCTCCAAGCAACATTCAGCTATCTGAATTCACACATCGGTATTCCATAGTACTGCAATTATTGTAGTTAGCACCCGATCCAGCTACGAAGCTGTATTGGAGCACAGAATAACAGAATAACACTGTACAATGAACAAGCTCTGTTCACTTCTGCATACTGTCATTCTGAAAGCTTCTCCGACTGTTGCTTTGGTTTCAGTGAATGCAGTCTTATGTATAGCTGCCCCCAGTGGTGAAGAATGTTATGGGCATGTGCAGAAATATCTTTCTTTTTATCTTGCAAATGAGTAAACTCTGATGGGAAATGTGATTGTTCTGGGTAACTAAATGGGAGTGAAGTGGTCAGCATCAGTGTAAACTAGTGAAATATTTTGAAATCTGTCTCTTGCCACTGTCAAAGATTTTTTTACATACACAAATGCTATGCACAATAACTCACTACTTTTTAATGCAGCACTTACTGCTTAGTGTGCTTGTAATCCAGCATTTTCACAAAGGTAGACTATTTATATATTGACAAATATTTTGGGGCTAACATTTTGCCTTTCTCCTTTAAAAACGAACACCGTGGAAAGGAAGCTGGGAATAAAAGTATCACTTTATTTCATAGCTTGCTATCATTTTGTTTCACAATATTAACTGTTTGGAACCCAAACTAGATTTAATTTAAAATAGTCCTGTGAGGAAAGGAGCCATAGAATCTGGCCCCATTGATTTTGTTATGTTATTTAAAGACATATTTAGGAAAGTTTTTATGTGTATTTACTGTAATTAAGGAACTTATAAAGTTTTTTTTTAACTTTTGCACAATCCAAAGAAAATAAAATTGTTTTGTGGCCAACTCTTACGTGTCAGACCTCCTTTCCATTCTCCACTCCCTGAGTGACCAGCTGGAGCAAAGAGCCTTCCTTTTCTCTTTTGCATGGTCAGTGCACCGCAGGATAGAATTAGACCACAGGAGCTGCTACTGAAATGATCACCCTCAAGAAAGAATAAGTCTGAAAGATGGTAGAGAGTAGGTGGAACAAATGGCTCCAGGACTAAGTTATAGGAGAGGAGGAATATGCCATATCCTTTAAAAGGGTGGTACTGACTACTTTCCCCAAATGCAACTAGAGAGCTCAGAGTTCAGAGGCAGAACCCTTTCAGTGCTCCACTGGCTTCTGTGGCTGTACACTTTGTGCCTTATAACAGGCTGTGGTTTGTGTCACAATGTAGCCCCTTGTGACTTACAATTAGAGGAAAGCATTACAGCTTCACATAACATTCCTTCTGAAACCTGCCAAACCTCTCTGGTTGAAATAAAGAGTCGACTCTGCCACCAAAAATAAGCAGAACTTCAGCAACCTTTTTTACTTTCACGATTTTAATGATTGCCTATAGGGCGCACAAACAAAAGAGTATGCAATCCTATTATGGTCTGCTATTTTCACTTTTATAAAGTAGAAAATAGTGATGAGACATTGCTGAACAGAGCAAGTGTGGAACAGGATGTTAATTGCCTGTCAAGTTCAATTTTCCTTTTTGAATTATACAAGCAGAAAAAGTGCCAGTATCTGGTAACCATTTTTTCTTCACTTGCATTTCTGCATCCTCAGACAGCTGAGCAGATTTTGTATAAGTTGTGTGACCAAAATTACTTTCAGCACAAGACCTTCTATACCAAGTTTCAGCACAACATAACAATTTATAGCCAAATTACAAACTTTGAAAATCAGAGGTTTTAAACAAAGTCCTGACTATATCTTAGCTATGAAAACACCTGAGAATTTGTACATTATTGACCTGCTTCACGTCCCATTGACGCTGGTATATAATGAAAATGATGTATTCAGGGCTGTTCCTTACTTTGGCACTCTGAGTGCAGGAGGTGGGGGCCTGCAAGGAACCTTAACATATACCTTGCCTCTAGAGGCTTCTGCTTAAAAGCTTCCCAGTGTCTCAGATTTCCTGATCTTGGGGAGGTAGGTGCCACCATCAACTGATTTAATCCCTGAAATGAGGAAGAAATACTTGAATTTCTTCCCAAGGAGTACCCCAAGCTCTTTTGCCACAAGAGAGCTTGAAAAAAGAAACAACAACAACAAACACAGGAACAAAGTATAATTTGGATAGCTGGCCCTTCAGTCTAGGTAGGCACACACAAAGACTTCCTGTTACCTTCCAGACCACAAGAATCAAATCATTACCTTAAAAAAGGGTGATTTTGTTAACAAAAAATAAGATATGCTTGAAAAAGCACACTTAGTTGCTAGGTGTTACAGAGTAACTAAGAAAAGAGCAGATTAAAACACAGATAAGAGGGTATCTCTGGGCACAGCTGGGGATGTAGTGAATGGGGCAAGGGAGGCACATGGATTTCACACAGAGAAGTTTTACCAAACAGCAAAATAAAGAAACATAACCTCTACTCATGATCTGTACTGATCCATACTTCAAGGTCCAGATCATTCCCATGCCAATATTTCTTGTAGGCATGGTAATTCTGGCTGATTATTTCATCTTGTTTCTTCAGCTGCTAACTTAGAACTCACACAAAGAGAGAGGGCAACAATATTTATATTTCAGCGCTGTATCCCATTGGTTCTTCTGGCCCCCTGCCAACACCCTTAGCTATCTGAGTTTAACCCTTTAGTCACAGAGTGCTGGCCAGCACTCCTGCTATCCATCACATATGTCAATGGAGTTACCTCCCAATTTATACTACAGAAATAAACTGGACCCAAACTTTTTGGTTGACTCTGTTTCTACATGCTGGTTTTCTTCGCTTTTATGTTCCTTTTTTGTAATAATAATGATCTATATGTTAGAACAATTATTGCAATTTTGGGGTATCTGAAGTACAGTAGTTTCTTTGTATAAGTACAGTAACTAAAATTTTGAAAAATTCATTGTGAATTGAATTTCCTATTATTTATACACTAGCCAATCAGCCTGTAATAAGACAGGATTTTCAGGTCTTTCCTTCACGTCGGTCTTCTCGCCTGAGCCTCCGATCTCTCGCTCTATGTCTCTTTCTCTCTCTCTCCTCCTCCAATGGCCTCCCCCTCTTCTCTCAGCTCTCCTCTGCCTTCTGCCTCTCTCTCTGTCTCTCTCTTTCTCTTCTCCCTCTCCTACCTCTCACTCTCTCTCCATTCTCCTCTGTCTCTGTCGGGGATGCACGCTCGTCCAGGCCCCGCCCCCTGGCTGTGTACGTCACCACCCCACTCCCCTTCGCCTCCCACCATGGCGCTCGGCTGACTTCTGCACTGCTCAGCTGGGCCACCACAGGGGAACAAGCGGAGCAATCGGCAATTTGGGCTCCCCCACGGCGACCCGGTTGAGTGGCGCAGAAGTCAGATGAGCACCACGGCGGGAGGTGAAGGGGGGCACGAAGCAGGGCGGGGTGGTAATGTACATGGACAGGCCCTGCCCCCTGGCTGTGTAAGTCACTGCCCCGCCCCCTTCCCCTCCCACTGTGATGCTCGGCTGACTTCTCTGCTGCTCAGCTGGGCTGCCACGGCGGCACGGAGTCCGCACTAGTGGTCATTTAAAAATGGCGGCGCCCGGCGAGATGCAAATGAAGCCCGGGAAATTCAAATCCCGGGCTTCATTTGCAACTCCGGTTGCCTACATTACCACCCTAGTTCAAACTAGGGTGGTAGTGTAGACATACCCTCACATTTTAAAATGTGTTGGGAGTAAAGCTGGCTGAATAATTGATTTTATTTTGCCAGATTGCCTCTTGTTTTGATTCTTTCTCTGAACCCAACCTATCACTTCTAACTTGAGAGCAAAAGTGGTCAAGCTGCCACACAATATGTTCTTTTTTGTGGGGGTTTTTTGCCTAGAGAATGTTAACACTGCCATAATGCTGACACTGCAAGTCACACAAGGATATGCAAACTGCAGTCCCCACCATGCCTCTGACCCAACAGGAATAGGTTTACTCCAAGACACAGTTAGTTCTGGGAACTGGGATCAAGCAACTCTGCCCTCCCACAAGAGGGATTCCACTTCCCATGTGGCCAACCCAACACATTTTAGGGACAAAGCTGGTTTGCTGCAAGCTCTCATTGGAGCAAAGTAAGTGGTCACTTTGCAAGATGCTCCACTACCAGCTGTCCAGCAACTTGGTTCACATTAGTGGAAGCTGGCATAGTCCAGGGGTGAATCAAGCAACTTTTTATTGGTTTGTGAAAGCCAGCCTGGGAGGCCTCCATAGAGCTGGTTTGGAACTGGGGCAGTGGGCAGAAATACAATCAGAAAGGAAGTCCTTGCAATTTTTCAGGCCCGTTAAAAACAGCTGGGGCAGGCAGCAGCTGCCAGCATTTTCTGTGGCCATTTGGCAGTAGATGTAGGTAGGAAGGCAGCACAGAAATACATGATTTATGAGGCCCACAGGTAAGGAGAAGAAGGACAAATGGAGAAAGTTAAAAATATTTCGAGGACTGTATCAGCATAGGGAAGTGTTGTCACTGGTTAATTGATTTTTCCACACCCAAACAACAATAAACATTCTTCTTTGAGTGATGTCCCCATGGGTGCTCCACATTAGGTGCTGGGCTTGCCCCGGCGCTGCAGGACGGAGATGTTTAAAGCCGTAGTCAGCTGGACCGCACATGTGTGTGTGGGGGGAGTGGGCATCTTGTGGCATTTGTGCTCTCCCGCGCTGCGCAATCCGGTCTCAACCAGTTACTCTTCAACAGCTTCAGGCTGCAGACGGAGCAATCATCTCTCCTTATTCAACCTTTTGTGAGAAAAACCTAGTTATAATTCCTCAGTTCTTTTATAATAATTATCTATAGTTATATCTGTTAATGTTCCTGTAAAAAAAAGTTTTTCTTCTTAACTTAGTCCGTTATTCCCACATTCCTACCCTTCCCTGTTATATCTTGTACATAGTTTAAAAAAAAAAGTTGCGTAGTAGTCAAGGAACAGCATTGCCATTCATGATGCCGGGTTCCCCCGGTTTTAAAAAATGGACTCTATGCCTGCCTCAGATGGCCATGACACGTGCATCCACTGTCTCGGTGAGAGCCATGTACCACAAAAATGTGTACACTGCTAAAAACTTACAGTGAGGGCCTGCCGAGACCGCGAAATGAGGCTCCAGATGATCCTCTTTGATAAGGCGCTCCAGCCACCTGCGCCAGCCTCCCCGACCTGGCCTGTGCACCAGCCTCAGAAACGGAGGACCTCCTCTCCGTCTAGGGCTCCTCCTAAGAGACCCAGACCATCGTCGAGTAGATCTCTGCCTTTAACTTCTCATGGCAGAACAACCTCGAGATTTAACGTAGACACTTTGGTTTCAAGTATTCGTCCTGCCGCGAAACCATCTAAAAGTGTGCCCCTGGCATCTTGCCACACAGCTGAAATTTCCCCAGTGGCGAAATCGCCCTCAGCACTGAAGTCATCGGCACCGACTCTGCCAATGGTACTGCATGCACTCTTGGCACCACTATGTGCCACATCCATTTCATCGTCTTCCTCTTCAGGGGACCGAATAACTTCGGCACAAGAGCAGACGGCACCGGGCTCGCTGCGTGACCGTTTGGCACCCTCCTGAACTAGGGACGGAACACCGGCATCGGCCTGAGAAGCAGCAGCGCCGGCCCGAGAAGCACTGGCATCGACACAAATACATGCGGCATCGGCATCCACGCGGCCTACCTGCGATTCCTGTGCCACTCACCTTCGGTTGGCACCGGCCTCAGCACTGGAGCGCACAGTGGCCAAAGCACACTCGAAGACTCACCATATTCATAGCCCATCCGTGGCCTCATAGTCACCAGAATTTTCGCTGGCTCCATCACCATCTCCACCTCCTCCATCAAGTAGGAGATCACCAGGGCTTTCCAGGAGATATTCCCCTGACAGATTTTCATCTTCATTTGTGATGCTTCCTAGACATCACTGAATCTCTTCTCGTCACTTCTCTGCTTCACCTTCACCACTCCGGCGTAGATCATACTCCCCTTCTCTGTCTCTTCGTTTGAGAAGGTCGTCTTCATGCTACGATTATACCATGCACCATTGTTATGTGTGTTCTCCATCCCACTCTTCCTACTATTATCGGGATCATTGTCACGACTCCTGCTATCATAGGAAATTCTCACCTCATCATAGTGGTAGTCGTTATTCACCCAAATCGCCTCCACGTTCCATAACGGTCTGTTCTTCCTCTAGACACTCTCCACATACTGTCCCACTGCCCTCTGCTCGAGATTTGTCACCTCATCACTCATCGCCACTCCTTCAAGACCAACAGCCTCAGGTTACCACAGAGTCATATTTCCCTGAAGTATCTCCCACTGATCAGTCTTCTTCTCCTGATGACACAGTCATTCCTGGAGACATCTCGCCACCAGATGACTTGAGGCAGTTTCAAGATCTTTTTAATGGGGTAGCAGTCTCTCAAGAAATCCAACTCACCGAAGTTAAGGACAAACAACACCGTCTATTGAAAACTTTGCAGACTACCCATTCTATTAAATTAGCCATATCTTTGGATGAGGCTATCTTGGAGGTTGCTAATGAACTTTGGCAGACTCCTGCCTCCGTCCCCCCCACTAACAAGCAGGCTGATAAAAATATTTTGTGCCTCCAAAAGTGTCGGAATTTTTGTTCTCCCACCCTCATTCCAACGCTGTGGTATTCGATGCAGCCCAGCAACGAGCCAAAGCTCCTTAGTACAAGCCAAACATTTCTGACAAAGACTCAAAAAGACTAAATTTGTTTGGGAGGAAAGTATACACATCATCAACTTTGCTCTTTATAATTGCTAATTACTTAGCACATTTATCAAATCACAATTTCGATAATTATGCAAAGCTTACGGATCTTATGGAAATGCTTCCTGAAGCTGAGAGACCCTTTAAATCAGTGATTCAGGAAGGTTATGCTGCTACTCGAACCAGTCTCCAGATTGCTATGGACATAGCAGACACCGCAGCCCACACTACGGCCACCGTGGTAGTTATGCATAGAGCCTCACTCCTCCAGTCAGCAGGAGTAAAAAGGGAGCTATAATCCAAAGTGGAGGATTTGCCCTTTGAAAAGGAGTCACTCTTTGGGGATAAGACTGACTCAGTTTTACATTCCAACAAAGACACTAGAATAACCTTATGCTCACTTGGAATGTACATCCCTCCTTACCGGAGGAAACATTACTCACCTTTTTAAAGGCGTTATGATTATCTCCATCCCAGACAACAGTGGTGACCACAACACCGCCAGTTCAACCAACCACAGCAAAATCAGCAGCAGAGACCAATAAGACGCCTCAATCAGAATAACTGCTTGCAGACGCAACCAGGCAATAAACAGCACATTTGACACATTGGTCGAGAGCAAGCATGCAGCCCCCTAGAGCCTCGGTCACATCTTTCACCATCGTCTAAGGCCCTTTTACAACCAATGGGCCAAGATCACTACAGACACTTGGGTCTTAGAAATAATCCATTCGGGTTATGTGATTCCATTCTGTTCTCTCCGCCCCACAACTTCCCGCCCCTCTTCAGGGACCCCTCTCACGAAGATCTACTGCGGGTCAAAATCTCTCATCTCCTCCACATAGAAAGAGTTCTATCCCAGTTTCAAGGGAGAGGGTTCTATTCCCATTATTTCCTCATGGAGAAAAAAACCGGTGGGTGGAGACCCATATTGGACCTTCAACAGTTAAACAAACACATTAAAAAACAACGTTTCAAGATGGTGATCTTAACTTCTGTTCTACCGGCTCTGGAGCAGGGCAACTGGTTTGCTGCTTTCGACCTCAAAGATGCCTATTTCCACATGACGGTTCATCCTGATCACAGAAAGTTTCTACATTTCACAATCGGCGCTGACCACTTCCAATATCGAGTGCTTCCCTTTGGTCTCACCACAGCGCCAAGGGTCTTCACAAGGACATTCGCAGTCATCGCTGCCCATCTTCGCCGCATGGGAATCACCATATAGCCTTACCTAGATGATTGTCTAATAAAAAGATGTTCATCCACAGAAGCTTTACACATGGTACACATGACTATCGAGACTTTCCTTTTGCTAGGTCTCTTTCTCAACAAAGATAAATCCACCCTAATACCTATTCAGAGCCTAGAGTTTATAGGGGCACCTCCAGACTCAGTCACAGCAAGGGCATATCTACCCCTTTCCAGATTTCAGGCATTGCAAGACCTATTGGACCAACTTCTATACAGGCGCTCAGTACAAGTCATGACGGTTCTCAAATTAATGGGTCATATGGCTTCCACGACTTACGTTGTTCCCCATGCCAGGCTTCACTTTCTCTCTTTACAACACTGGCTGATCACAATATACAATTTCATAACGCACAACACACACAAGTGGATAACCGTCCCTTCCACGGTTGAGTCTTCCCTCCATTGGTGGACGATCGATGACAATTTACTTTCGGGCACTCTGTTTTAGAACCTACCACCTCACTGTCACATTACCACCGATGCCTGCCTCATCGGCCGGTGGTGCTCACATGGGCAATCTTTCAGTGCAAGGTCGTTGGTCTCCACAAGAATCTCTTTTACACATAAATCTCCTCGAGTTGAGGGCCGTTGCCAACACCTGCAGACATTTCCGTTCACCCCTCAGCAACTCCACAGTGGGCATCCTCACAGACAATAGAGCCACCATGTATTATATAAATCGTCACATAGGTGCACGATCCCTATCGCTGTGTACGGAAGCAACCCGACATGGAATTGGTGCATTGCCAACGACACGACCCTTGTGGTGTCCTATTTACCTGGCATCAGCAACACGATGGCCAATTCTCTCAGCAGGAATTTCGCAACGCACCACGAATGGGAAATCGATTGGCGCATCCTTCATTCTCTGTTTCGCCATTGGGGTTTTCCATAAATAGACCTTTTTGCCACCACCAGCAACAGGCAGTGTCACTGATTCTGTTCCAGAGCGGTCCTAAGTCACCATTCCTTAGGGGATGCTTTTCTCCTCAGTTGCAATGGTCCCCTCATGTACGCTTTTTCGCCTATCCCAGTTATCTTCAGAGTCCTCCAGAAGATCAAGTCCAACAAAGCCTTGGTCATCCTGATAGCGCCGGAGTGGCCTTGCCAACATTGGTATCCAATTCTGATGCAGCTGGCGTGATGTCCACCATATCATGTACCGTTAATCGAGAACCTTCTAACCCAGAAGCAAGGCTCTCTCCTCCATCCTGAATTACATTTGCTACAGTTGGCTGAACGCCTCCGAGGCTCTGTGTTCTGATCATGTAAAGAATGTTCTCATACACAGTAGGAAACAAAACACAAGTTTCACTTACCTTTCCAAATGGCGACGTTTTACTTCTTGGTGCTCTGAATGCAACCTCGATCCTCAAATGGTCCCAATTTCCTTCATTCTGGATTATATGATGCACCTGCAACAGAACGGACTAGCCTTAGCGACTATAAGAGTCCATCTCGCAGCACTGACTGTGTTTAGTCAACCAATAGAGGGAACTTCACTCTTTGCTCACCCCCTCACTCAGATCTCTACCAAGCATCAGGATCTCTACCAAGCATTTATAAACCTCAACTACCCACCCGGAGAAATAAAAAAGCAAATTGAAAGAGCCAGACGAATGCCTAGAAACCATCTACTTCAAGACAGACCCAAGAAAATCAACAATAGAACACCACTTGTCATCACCTACAACCCCTAACTTAAACCTGTCCAACACATTATCAATAAACTACAGCCTATACTGGAACAGGATACCATACTCCAAGAGGCTCTGGGAGACAGACCCATAGTCTCCTATAGACAACCACCTAACCTCAGGACATACCACACTAATACCAACCCTGGTACCTTCCCTTGCAACAAACCCCTTTGCCAGCTTTGTCCACATATTCATTCTGCTGATACCATTATTGGACCTAACCAAGTGAGTTATAAGATCAAGAACACATATTCCTGCGCATCCAGAAATATAATCTATGCTATCATGTGCCGAAAGTGTCCGTCTGCTATGTACATTGGACAAACATCTCAGACACTTCGCCAAAGGATTAATGCCCACAAAACAGATATCAGACAAGATCACAAAGAAAAAACAGTTTCTTGCCATTTTAACCAGAAAGGACACTCTCTCAATGACTTAACCACCTGCATTCTGCTACAAAGACCTTTTACATCTGCACTTGAAAGGGAATCCTCTGAACTGTCATTCATGTTAAAATTCGACACTCTCCAAAAAGGAATGAACAAACACTTGAACTATCTTACCCATTATCAAGATAGCTTCCTCAATTATCACCTCTAATACCATTAACTCACAAACATCCCACTCTCCCCACCTCATCAATTCACAGACACTTACCTTCCTTCCTCCCCCCCCCCCCCGTATCCCCCTCCTGTTCTGAAATGTGATTTGTCCTTTTCATATGTGTTCATTTTTTAAAATTGTATCCTTTGGTATATATGGTTGTGACTATTTTCTTCCACTATTTGATCTGAGGAAGTGGGTCTGGCCCACAAAAGCTCATCATCTAATAAACCATCGTGTTAGTCTTTAAAGTGCTACATTGTCCTGCATTTTGCTTCAGCTACCCCAGACTAACACGGCTACATTTCTATCCCCTCACTAAGAGGTTTCTCAAGGGTCTATTAAATCTAAACCCTCCTCTCTGCACCCCCACTCCATTGTGGAATCTGGACTTGGTACTTTCCATGTTAACAACACGTCCCTTCGAACCTCTAGCCACCATACCTCTCCAGACTCCCACCCTAAAGCTGGTCTTCCTGATTGCCATCACGTCGGCGCATAGAGCGAGTGAGATCTCCGTGCTAATGGCTCCACCTCCTTACACTATCTTTAACAAGGGTAGTATTATTCTGAGACATCACCCAGCCTTTATTCCTAAGGTCTGTTCTGAATTTCATCTTAACAAAGCGATAGTTCTACCTGCTTTTCACCCAAAACCTCATGCATCTCCACGTGAGGCAACCCTCCATAAACTAGACATACACAGGGCCTTAGCTTTCTACTTGCAGCGTACTAAACCCTTTAGCAAAACTGATAGGTTGTTAGTTTCCGTCGAGGAGCGATCCAAGGGACAACGCCTGTCATCCCAGAGAATTTCTAACTTAATTGTCTTGCATATAACCCAGTGCTATACATTATGAAATGTTCCCCTTCCACAATGCCTCAGGGCCCATTCCACTAGGGCAGTAGCTACCTCTACTGCTTTCCTCAAAGGTGTATCCCTTGCTGATATATGTAGAGCTGCCACCTGGTCTTCCTATGACACGTTTGCCAAACACTACGCCATTCACTCTAGATGGGTCTTGGATACGTCCGTAGCACCCGCTGTGTTCTCTTCTCTACTAACATAGGCTATGTCTAGACTGCAAGCCTCTTTCGAAAGAGAGCGTCTAGACTGCACGCGGAACTTTCGAAAGAGCAAGCCGCTTTTTCGAAAGAAAGCACCCAGGGAGTCTGGATGCTCTCTTTCGAAGAAGCCCTATTTACATTCAAGAACGCCTTCTTTCGAAAGAAGCACTTTCGAAAGAAGGCGTTCTTCCTCGTGCAATGAGGTTTACCGCCGTCGAAAGAAAAGCCGCGTTCGAAAGAACGCGGCTGCAGTCTAGACGCAGGTGAAGTTTTTTCGGAAAAAGGCTACTTTTCCCAAAAAAAACCCTGAATCTGGACACAGCCAATAGTGACATCCGAATCCAACCTCCTTCATTCGGGTGGGTACTGCTTCTCAGTCACCTAATGTAGAGCACCCACGGGGACATCACTCGAAGAAAAAAGCAAAGTTACTCACCTTCGTGCAGTAACCGTCATTCTTTCAGATGTGTGTCCCCATGGGTGTTCCACTACCCAGCTGGCCTCCCCACTTCGGAGTCTGTTTCTCTTTCACAGATCCTGAGGCGTGTCCGAGGAACTGGTTGAGACCGGATTGCGCAGTGCAGGAGAGCGCGAATGCCACGAGACGCCCTCTCCCCTCCCGCACATGCACGCGCCAGCTGACTACGGCTTTAAACATCTCTGTCCTGCGGTGCTGGGGCAAGCCCAGCACCTAATGTGGAGTACCCAGAGGGACACACATCTCGAAGAATGACAGTTACTGCATGAAGGCGAGTAACTTCACTTTCTCCTGTGTCATCATCAGGATCCCAGCTTCCGTCTTCAGTGTGCTTCTATGTAAGAGGTGATCTCTTTTTGATGAAGCATTTGGTCAGAATGAATTTTTGGTAAAAATGTTTTTATTTCTGTAAGGCTGCTATGAATGCCATGGCCCCAGACTATGGATTACTTTATCTTCTGAAAAGCCACAATGATCTTTTCCCACCACATCACTCTCATTTCTTACTGCACAAATCTCATAATGTAGGATTCTGGATTTAGATTTTGTAACCAGAAATATGCTTGCAGTGTCTGACGATACTTGCTTGTTTTTTAAGCATACATACCTGTTTAGAACTATGGTTGGAAAATATTCTCACATTACTCTCTTTGGATGCAAGTGGCAAAGTATGTCTTTTATTACAGAGCATTTGGTAATAAGGAAGATAGGAATCAAGAGGGTTAGCAATCATAATTCATTCTAAATCAGGCCTGGGCAAAATACAGCCCATGGGACAGATCCGGCCCATCAAGCCACAGGAAATGGCCTGCAGAAGCAGCAGGGGGGCCCAGGCAGGCTCCCCTGCTTGCCCCGCACGCTGTGCAGAAATGCAGCTGCAGGGCTCCGTTTCTGTTTTAAAACTGGAGGAGAGAGGGGAAGTTTTAGGAGCTGCTCTGCCCTCAGCACATTCCTATTGGCTGGATTCTGGCAGAAACCAACCAATGGGAGCTGCTTGTTAGAGTAACAGGCAGCTAAGAAGAATCACGCCCCCTCTCCTGGGCTCAGTTATTCATGAAGCATATGGCTGGCCAGGCAGGCTGGTTGGGAAACATTTTTCTGCAGGCAGGCGGGCTTGTTTGGCAGCTGGCAAGTAAGTCTCTTGGCCACAGCCTGCTTCTGGCACCCCAGCCCTTTCTTGCCCCTACTCTCTGCTCCCCCCCCCCACTCAACGTACCCAAACCCTCTGTCCACCTCTTACACCCATACCCCTCCCAGATCTGCACCCCAAACTCCTGCCCCAGATCACAATACCCTCCTATCCTATGTCACATCCCAAACCCCTGCACTCCAGTCCCTTGCCCTAGGTCACAACCACCTGCTTCATCCCAACTCCCACCCAGACTCCAGTCTCCCTCCTGCACCCCAGTCCCTTACCCCAAGCTCCCTTCTGCACCCAACCTCAATTCCAGACCCTGCATCTCCTCCATTAATATCATGGAAGAGTGCAGTCCTCGACCACTATCCAAAATCTTGGAGTGGTCCTCCATAAAAAATTATTGCCCAACCCTGTTCTAAATCATCCTGGAATGTGTGGCTACTGTTCAGTTAAAGGTACATAAGTGTAATAAAATGAGTTCATCATTTTTAGAGGGACTGATTAAATAAGCCTGCTGTAGTTTGAGGATAAGATCAGGACTGGTTGAGCACACCAAACAGGGGATAAACTCTGAACATAAATATCTGAGCATGGGCCAATGAGAGGGACAGACATATTCAGACAGGATTTGTCAAGGGTTGATAGTAAGAGTAAAGGAAAAGTAGGTGTTTAGGAAAGAGTTCAGGTGAAGCATAGGGAAGAGGGGGAAAAAGTCAGGATTCATATACAGGGATCAGGCACATGGGGATAGCAACAAATGTGAGGGGCATCAAAGTGAGACTTCAGTGTAGTATCTGGACATCTGAGCTTACACATAATGAGGAATCTCAGATAAAGGCAAGGTTAGGCAAGGGAGGTTCAGTTTCCAAAGAAGAGTGTCCCTTGTAAGGCTAAAATTCCTTGTCCTCACTGAGGGTTAAATCATCCGGAGATGCAGGTTGTGGAGGAGGTGAAAGCAGGAGGGGAGCCAGGCTCCTTCTGTGCCAGTCATTTACTGCATGCAGCCTCTGAGCTTTTGAGTGCCTGTCAGAAGACACTGGGGTTGCTACACACAGCTGTTAGCAATGGCCACTGTGTACCCCAAGGATTTCCTCAATTCCATGCAGGGCTTGGTAAGGCATCATTAGGAGTCATTAAAAAAGGATAGAGAATAAGACAGATAATATCTTATTGCCCCTATATAAAACCAGGGTATGCCTACATCTTGAATACTGCATACAGATGTAGTCACCTCATCTCAATAAAGATATATTGGCATTGGAAAAGGTTCAGAAAAGGGCAACAAAAATTATTAAGGGTTTGGAACAGGTCCAATATGAAGAAATATTAAAAAGACATGCATCTGACGAAGTGGGTCTTTGCCCACGAAAGCTTATGCTCCTATACTTCAGTTAGTCTATAAGGTGCCACAGGACTCCTCGTCGCTTTTGCAGATTCAGACTAACATGGCTACCCCTCTGATAATTAAAAAGACTAAGACTTAGACTTTTTAGCTTAGAAAAAAAGGAGACTAAAGCTAGCGGAGGTATGATAGAGGTTTATAAAATCATGACTGTTATGGAAAAAGTGAATAATGAAAAGTTATTTACTTATTCCCACAAGATAAAAAGTGGGGATCACCAAATGAAATTAATAGGCAGCAGGTTTAAAACAAACAAAAGGAAGTTTTTCTTCACTCAGCACACAATCAGCCTGAGGAACTCCTTGCCAGAAGATGCAGTGAAGGCTAGAAATTTAACAAGGTTAAAAAAAGGACTAGATAAATTCATGGAGGTTAGGACCATCAAAGGATATTAGCCAGGATGGGTAGAAATGGTATCCCTAGCCTTTGTTTCTCGAGGTGGGTGACAGGGGAGGGATCATGTGAAGATTACCTGTTGCGATCCCTCCCTCTGGGGCATCAGGTATTGGCCACTGTTGGCAGACAGGATACTGGGCTAGATGGACTGTTGGTCTCACCCAGTATGGCTGTTCTTATGTTCTTATCATATTGTAAGCAGGGTCTGAATCACTGCTTCCAATGTAGCCAGCTTTCCTGCAAGGTATTCAACTCTTGATAAGTAAATACTGCTCAACTGTTGAATTTTTTGGCCAGCGTAGTAGGTGTGTTAAGAGCTAAAATCACTGAGAAACTAACAAAGAGCTGAAATCACTAGGTTTGGCTCAGAGCCAGACCCATCTTGAAAGCAGTAACTGCCAGGAGCAAGCAGTCATCAGGGTGGCTGGTGGGAGCAGCCATCAGGTGGCCAGTAGGGTGGTTGGCGGAAACAATCGGGTGGCAGGTAGGAACAGCAGCAGGCAGCCAGAGGGGCAGCTGGCAGAGGCATGTAGCCAGCGGGGTGTCTGGAAGGAGCAGGTGGCCAGCGGGGTGGCTGGCAGGAGTGGCTGGCAGGAGCTGCGGTGAGTGGGCAACAGAGTGGGTGAGATGCCTCCTATCTCCCCCCACCCAAGGGTGGGAAGTGAGCTCTGAAAATCACCTCTGAGCTCTGATCTGCCCTGACCAAGGGCAACAACTGTGAGTGGGGCATGGAGGAAGTTTGGGTAGGTAAATGGGATACTTACATTGTTGGACTTGTGAGCCTGATAGGCAAAGGACGGTGCTCAATCCATTTGAGCTGAGTCGTTTACTCATGGTTTGGTTATGAATTCTGTTTGTGGTATTTTCCCAAGCTAATGCCATGTTACTTCTCTCCCTCTTTCATTAAAAGTTTCTTTTCTGCTCTCAGACTCTGTGCATGTGAGTGGGGAAGCATTACTTCTCAGAGGTGCCCAGGGGTGTGTGAATTTCCTAGGCTACTGGGTGGGTGCTCGAGCCAGTTCTGTGTGAGATAGGTGAAAAGGAACCCCTAGATATTGAACTCAGCCCTGGTTGCTGCCAGTGCTACCTGGCAGAAGGGTTACAATATTCTCCATGAACAGTTACTACACAGGGCTATGCAAGACATCATGTTCTCTGTGCACGCTTGTGCACAATGCCAAACGATGTAGGGATTTATGCAATTGCAAATATTGCTTCAGTAGTGTGCACTGTGGATGGAAGATAGAAGTCTCTGTGGGTGCTCTGCTGCATACAAGCTGTTCTGTGAATGTGAAACTCTGTCTTCAGCCTCTGTCCCAGTGTAGGTCCCTAGTAGTGGTTACTGGAAGAGTGCCTGCTGTCTGGTTACACGGAAAGTGTGCACTCCTCCCATTTGTTCTTCAGAACTTGGTGGTAGCTATCTAGACCCTGGTCTGAACTAGGGAATTATTTTAAAATAAAACTTCCTTATTTCAAAATAACAAGCAGAGTGTCCATGCTACCTAGCCTGTTATTTTGAAACAAAGGCTGGTTATTTCAAAATCTGAATTCCTGCTTTCCTAGGGAAATGAGCTTGTTTCAAAACAGTTATTTTGGGAGTTGTTTTGAAATAATTTCCTAGTGTAGACATGCCCGAGAAGATCTGTCTTTCTTCCAGTTAGTTCATTTAGGGGCATCTGATTTAGGCTGCTGTGAGATTGCTGCTACTGCTGTATGCCTATCAGTAGCAAAGCATGACAAACCTACTTCTTGAGGAGCCAGATTGCCATAAAGTGAATGCTACAGAGATTTAACTGTGGTAGCAGAAAGGGTGAGTCTGGATTATGTTCCTATCCTATGTTGACAAGAGCAGGAATAAGTCACCCTCTTCTCAGGTTCTTTTATTTCTGTTGAATCTTTTCTCAGATAATGTGCTCAGGTGGGGTCACCCTATCCCAGGTGAGGACATAATAATAAACAAGTTCTGGGTACAACATATGTAGTTTAAAGATAAAGATACAGATTTTTTCTTCTCAATTATATATAGTTTCTTTGACCCTTCGGTTTCAAAAATGAAAATCCCCTTTCATCTCAATACTTCTTTCTTTCAGAGGACAGAATCACAAAGAAATCCAGCCCCAACATTTGGAACCTCCCTCCCCCGCCCCCCCCAAAAAAAAACTTCCACAGAAAATGCATTAATTTTGTCTAGAATTTTTTGAAGACAATATATAGCATTTTCCATTCAGCTCTAGTAGAAATATGGCTCGGATTAAGAATGTCCCATTTCTAACCTTCCACGTCAGTTTGCTGTAGTATTTCACACAGTATATTATTCCAAATAGTCCTCCAAATTAGTGGAAGACTATAATGAATTAAGGCACTATGAAAAAAGCAATGAAGAGTCCTGTTAGTTTTTAAGGTACCATAGATTTATTTGGGCATAAGCTTTCATGGGTAAAAACCGCTTTGACAGATACATGTAGTGTTTGATTGTGTCATATGCATCTGTCAAAGCGGTTTTTACCCATGAAACCTTATATCCAAATAAATCCATTAGTCTCAAAGGGTACGTCTAGACTATATGCCTCTGGCGACAGAGGCATGTAGATTAGACTACCCGGCATAGGAAAATGAAGTGGTGATTTAAATAATTGCTGCTTCATTTAAATTTAAATGGCTGCCACGCTGAGCCGATCAGCTGTTTGTTGGCTCAGCGCGTTAGCCTGGATGCTCTGCGGTCGACATCAAAGGCATTTGGCATACCTGGGAGGTCGACAAATGCCTTTGATGTCAACTGTGGAGCGTCCAGACTATCGTGCTGAGCTGAAAAACAGCTGATGGGCTCAGCACGGCAGCCATTTAAATTTAAATGAAGCAGCGATTATTTAAATCGCCGCTTTATTTTCCTATGCCGGGTAGTCTAATCTACATGCCTCTGTCGACAGAGGCATGTAGTCTAGACATACCCTAAGGGTATGTCTACACAGCAAAGTTATTTCAAAATAACAACCGTTATTTCGAAATAACTTTACCAGCATCTACACAGCCAAACCGCTATTTCGAAATTAAATCGAAATAGTGGAGGGCTTATTTAGAAATTGGTAAACCTCATTCCATGACGAATAGCACCAATTTCAAAATTGCTATTTCGAAATAAGCGCTGTGTAGATGCTTATTTCGAAATAGGGGGCCTCCAGCCCTTCCCAGGGTGCCCTGGTGGTCACTATGGGCACAACCAAGAAAACTCCTCTCTCTCTCTCCCTCCCCAGAGTCCTTAAAGGGGTAGATTCTGGCCACAGTGCCTGTGCCAGCTCCAAGCCTGCCAGCCGAGAGCCAGCAGTCTCTGCACCTGACCCAGTGGCCCCAAAACATGATCCAGGCAGCCAGTGACAGCCATCCCTCCACTGCTCCCCAGGACCAATCTGCCAGCTCCCAGGAGCCAGAAAAGGAGTCTGCCTGGTCCAGTGCAAAGATCAGGGACCTAATTCAGGTTTGGGAGGATGCCTCCAACATCCATGATCTCTGCACTAAATGGAGGAACGCAACCATCTAGAGGCCACATGCGAATCCAGGAGCAGGTTTGCATGAAAATAAAGGAGCTGCGGCAGATGTATATGAGGGCCACAGGGAGCAGCTCCCAACTAGGAGCATATCCAGACACCTGCCCCTATTTTGATGCCATGGACCACATCCTGGGGGGCAGGATGGTCTGTGCCCTCCAGGTGGTCATCGACCCTGGGGCAGAGCTTGCTGCCTCCTGCTCCTCCAGCCCATGCTGCCTCCCCAGCTACCGCTCCTCCTCCCAATCCTTCTCCACCTCCTGCTTCTTCCTCCCCACACTTCCCATACCCTCAGGGACACTGAGACCCCCACACCCACGGTGCTGGGAGACAGTTGGGCCTGTGAGGCCCCCAACCTTGAGCCCTGAGCTTCTCCTCCCTCTTCCTCCCCTTGGCTCCCCCTGCCAGCTCCCTCCTCCCAGGTTTCACTTCTCCCAACCTTCCTCCTCCCCTCTCCCACCTTCTTTCCCCAGTCTCACCTCAGTTTCATTCCCCATCCACCCCAGGTTTTTTCAGTAAAGAGGCTTTGTTGTAATGAACACGTGTCTTTTATTGTACAGCAGGAAGTGGGGTTTGGGAGGCGTAAGTGAAAGGACGTGAGGGAGGAATGAGGCACAAGCCCCCAGTGGGGCACACCAGGGAGACTGTTACTGCCTGCAGAATGTGCTGCCAGGCTTTCAGCAACACATCCAGGAGAAGCACTAGAGTGCCCAAGGGCAACTCCAGCTCCATGCTGCAGAATGCTGTGGTGTCCTCAGTGAGGGCAACCAGAGCATGTAGAGAAAAAAATGCTTTGCTGTCCCTCAGTGAGGTAGGAAAGCAAGCAGAGAAGCCTTAGAACAGGCTGTCCGGGTAGGTCCCTTTAAGCACAGGTCTCAGGTACCTTGTGTGGCTGCTGCCTGAGACTAACTCCTGACCAGATGCCCTGCCAGACCCAGTTCCGGCTGGCCTTAAATGCAATTCAGCATCCTATCAGTGTGGATGCGCTATTTCGAAATAGCAAAACGCGATTTCAAAATGCATTTTGTGTGTAGACGTGTTATTTCAAAATAAGCTATTTTGAAATAACTATTTCGAAATAAGATATTTTGAAATAATGCAATAGTGTAGACATACCCAAAGGTGCCACCGGACTCCTCATTATTTTTTGCAAATACAGACAGACTAACACAACTATTCCCCTGAGACAGGTGGTATGAATAGAAATATAATGTTTCACGATGGTGCAGATGGAGTTGGTATGGTGACCAGTTTGAGAGTTTCATTAATACCACTTGTATAAAGTGTTTTTAAAGTATTAATGTTTTGTTTCTTCTCTTTCCTTTGTCCTTCTCAATGGTAACAAGTCCTTGCTGTCAGTGGTGTGTATTCTATTGACTTCCTGAGCATTAATCCCTGTTTGGGGGAGATTGTATCCAGTTATCTTTAATGTGGCCACCCATTTAGAACCTGACTCAGCCACCCTAATTCAAGCTGAAAAGAATCTTACTTGACCAGGGACTGCTTACAGAGTGAAGTGTGAACAGTTGTGGCAGAATTAAGTAATTATTGAATAGTGATTCCTATATAGAAAAAAGCACATTTATGAGACCACATCACACCAGTGTTCTGCAGTCATTAGGACACTGGCTTCTGTTTTGTAGCTGGATGGCATTTAAGGTGCGGATTTTCACATATATAACCACAAACAATATGTATGGGATCTCTTGCCTCATGGATGGAATCAGCAGTGACAGTCAAGTTGGCTGCTCCCAGTGTTTAAAGAAAGTGACTAATGGAAGGATATTTTTCATAAGAGGTTCCATGCTCTGGACTTCATTCATTACTGTCCTACATATTATGTTTTTGATGCCATTGAGGCTCTGGTGATAAACTTGTTACAAACTGCAAGTCTCCACTTTTTCCGTGAACTTTTCTGGATGGATAGTTTGATGGATTTGAAATAATTGAAGGGGGGTGTGGAAACCAGGATTTTTATGGTAGATGGATTCCTTGGGTAGTGTACTGGGAGATATTAGGGCAGAGGTGGGCAATAATTTTTGATGGGGGGCCACCCAAGAATTTGGAAAGTGGTCAAGAGCCACACTCTTGCATATTAATGGAGGAGGTGTGGGGTCTGCAATGGAGGTGGGGTGCAGAAGAGAGCTTGCAGTAAGGGATTGGGATGCAGGAAAGGATGTCGGGTCTCGGAGGGACTTTGGGTGAAGGAGGCAGTTGTGACCTGGGTTAGGGGACTAGGGTGTGGAGGTTTGAGTTGTGACCTTGGGCAAGAGAGGGTTGTGACCTGGGAAAGGGGACTAGGGTACAGTAGAGGGGTGGAGGGGTTTTGGTTGTGACCTGGGGCAGAGAATTGGGGTGCAGGATCTGGGAGGAGATATGAGTGCAGGAGAGGGGCAGACAGTTTGGGTTATATGGGGTAGAGGAGAAAAGAATTGGGGTGCCAGAGGCAGGCAATGGCTGGTAGACTGATCTGCTTCACTCCCACCTAGCAGCCTTCCCAAGCATACTTATTGGATGCAGAAGCCATGTGGTTTTTAAACAGCTGTGAGCACGAGGGAAGGGTGTTTCATAAGCTGCCTGTTGACAACAGGAAATTCCCATTGGTGGAAACCAGCCAATGGGATTGTGCTGGGGGCAGGAGCAGCGCATGAACCCTTTCCTCCCTCCCTCGGGGCTCACAGCTGTTCAAACAGCTCCATTTCCCAGCAGTGTATGGGGGACAGGCAGGGAGTCCACAGGCTGGATCTGGTGGCTTGGTGGTCAGGATTTGGCTTGTCGAAGGTATTTTGCCCAGGCCTATATTAGGGTGCTTTGGAGGGCATGTCGTATGATACAATGATGATATATTAGTATGGCATGTTATAGTGTCTTATACCAGTGCAGAGTTTGGGATATTATTTCAAATCACCTATATCTTCCCATAAGGAAAGTGATATATTTAATTGGAAGGGAGTGAAAAGTTTTGGATACAGTAAGGGCTAAATTCTGTGAGCTTTTCTCATGTCTTTATTTCTATGGGAGTTTAGCCTGAGAAGACTAGTCCCTAAGCCTATTCCTGAGAGGTGCTATATTTCTGGAACTCCCATTGACTTCAATGGAAGTTGTAGGTGTTTAGCGCCTATTTTAAATCAGCCTCTAAATTAGTAGGTAGAAATAATTTTCTTTTCTATTTCCACCCCACTTGTTAGTTTGATCTACAAGGTCTTTAGTCATTTAATTGCTTTTCAGCATAAACAGACATACAGGTGCAAGCAATTAAAGAGCACAGTATATCTTCATTTAATTTAGCCTATCAAAATATTTTAAAATCAGTTTCAATTTCTCTTTGTATCCCTTTATTCCTTAAAAACTATAAAGAGAAAAATGCTTCTATCTAGTCATATCAAAATCCTTACTAATCCTCAAGCTTTGGTACTTTTGAACTGTTAGGTTATTGTCATTTCCAAAGCCCACAGACGGGCAGAATAATCTGTTACCACATTAAGTGTTAGTAACACCTTGAGGACTACACATGACAGTTGAGTAGATTTGCAGTTGAAAGAGAAAAACATGAACACAGTGGAGAAGCACATAATTATGTTCATTCACACTATGACTAACATTAAAATGATTTATTCAGATGGTTATATTTGCCTTCTTAGTCACCTCCTTCCTTGGCTCAAACCTTTTTTTTTTTTGGCATTTTCCTGCAGAAAATATTTGTTCTGTCTCATCAAAGTGAATTTTACTGAATTTCTATGGTCTTTAATAACTCAATGAAGCTGCTTTCAATTATCGTAGTTACTGTGGTTGCTAGATATTCTAGTTTTAGAAACTGGTGTTCTTGGAATAGCTGAGGATCTTAATTATACCAACAGCTATGGTTGGTTCATTAGTTTGTAAACTGTTTTTACATAGCGTTAGGTGTTACTCTTTTATTAGCTACTTAGGATATACAAGAGCATTTTGGTTAAAAAATAGACAAGAGCTTTCTTCAGTAGCTATCCAGTATTGTGATTCCCTTGTGCACTTAACCTGTGAACAAATGTGGTAAAGCAGCTTTGAAGAAACTGTGTGATATACATGATTTATAGCTTGTCATTCACTGAAGTTGTTCCTATCCAAGAAAAATGATCTAGGTTGTTTTTCAACTGTTTAATTCCATGCGATTAAACTAAAGCACAATATAGCTAATTGGCTTACATGAAAACAGACTCCCAGTCTAATTCATTTAAAAAATAAAAACCTTAGTCTTTGCAGATTTATTTTGGTTTGTTAAAACTCATGTTGTCATCTTATTTATCTGGTGTACAGGGAAACAAGTAAAATACAGAACCCAATTAAAAGAAGTAATATATGACACTGTCTCTTGCCATGTTACAATCTAAAATGGTCAGATCTCTGATATATTAGTCTCTAATTGTCCACAGAATCTGGACACTTTATAGTCACAGATTGAACCTTTTTAGTCCAGCATCTTTGGACCTAACTGAAGACAAAGCAGAGAATTTGCCCCCCCCCCCAAGTGATCAATATTGTCTAGCAGCATCACCTACACTTACACTACTTACTGGGCTCTTAGAAGATATTTAGGGGTATATTAGATCTAAATAACACAGAACACTGAGAGTTCGGACTGGTGGCTGTAAACAAACTTTATGGGACCTCTGGAACGTGGCCACACCCATGGTACAGGGACATGCAGTTAACTCCAATAATGCTGGACCAACTATGTTGCTGGATCAGAGTGTGGTGGACTAGGGAGATTTAATCTCTATCTCTTCCACTTCCTCCTCTCACACTATTAAGAGGATGGACAGTAGAAAATTGTTGCTTTTCAGTTTTTCATTTTATTATCACCTTTAATACTCCCATTTTAACAACAAGCTTGTTCTAGCCATATAAACTATTAAAATGTAAATTGTAACTTGCAAAGAAAAACTAGGGAGATGCTTTAAAATTTTCAGGTAAATGGAAATTATTTCGTTGTCATAATTAGAAAGGATCTCAGGGAAGAGTACTTTGTTCATATAAAGATCATTCATGTTAATACTGGAATTTATATAACTCTTGGCTTCTATATGCTATTTTCAGTAAATATCGTCCTACCCAATGTCTGTGACCTTAATGTTTGAAGCTTTGCTGTCACATTTCCTAATTCTTTCCACTCAAACTAAAATGATCTCTCCTTCTTTTCCTGTGATGCTCTCACTTTTGTTAGGAGCTGTGACACACAAAGCTTCCTTTTAAATTCTATAAAAATTGAAAATGAGCAGTTCTGTGACACTGTAGAGACTAACTAATATATATAATACAGCATCATGAGCTTTCTTGGGCAAAACCCACTTCCTTAAATGAACTGAGTGGAGAAAAAGAAATTGAAGGCAGCTCATACACGATTGTCTTTATTCATTGCCACAAGATATCATGGAGACCAAGAGACAAGTTTACAAAAGTATTTAGGTGCTTAAATACATAGATAGGTGCCTAGTGGGATTCACAAAATCACTTCTGAGGCACCTAACTTCCATCAACTTTCACATAACGTAATATATTAGCATAGTAATACATAGAGTAGGAAACAGTACTGTCAGGAGCACAAAAAGCTTCTCATTCTTCTCTCTAAAGAACGAAGTTCTAAACAGGGGGTCAGGTTGATCTGAGAAGAAGGCCTGAGAATCATGTTTCTCCCGTGCTGCTTATGCATTGGCTTGGAGAGCAGGACGTGCACAGGAGAACAATTTGCTCCATCCAAGTTGATAGAACAGACGATATGATTAAAAACCTCAATCTAGCCTTAGATGTGTATGGAGTTAGTTTAGATTGGATAACAAAAGTTACAGCATATAACTTGCACTTCAGATAAAATCTGAAGGGCATTACGGAAAAACTAATCTATGGGCATGTTAGTTCATCATTGTTCACTATTAGGGTTTTTTTGCATTTTCCCCTGAAATATCTGGTACTGGCTTCTCTGTCAAGCAAATGGGGGATGGACTAGTGAATGATATGATCTGATATGGCAATTTCTGTGTTCTGTTCCTGCATGATTTAAACTCAAGTGAGCATCTGTTAACTGAACAGGTATATCCATGCATGAAAGAAGTTATTTTATAGATCATCCTTCAAGAACATCCATATAATTTTTCTTTAACAAAATTGGATACCATAAATATTGTGATATTTGCCATTCAGAATTAGATTCCCCAAAGTGTTTGTTTTTTTCATTAAATGTATTGTAGACGTGTTTATTCAAGTACTAGATACCATACATTACTCCCTACTGTGCAGGCAATAATGTGACACAGATTCCAGGGGCTAATTTGATCTACAGCCATTCTTTATTATAGAAGGCACTAATTTCAAAAAGCATCTTAATTACTTTTGCATATTTTGGAGGATTTTTTTTTCAGTTTTGGGAAAAGTCACCAGTAACAGCTATTATTCCGGGTATAAACTTTTTGTCACAAAATGTGAATCTGGTTGGTGCCTCCTTAGTGAAATGTCAATTCCAGATTATAATTTGCAAAGAAAACTGTGGGAGATGTTATAAAATGTTCAGCTAAATGGACATAATTTAGTTGGCATAATTAGAAAAGAAGTCAGGGAAGAGTGCTTTGTTCATATAAAGATCTTTCCTATGTTACTACAGGAATTTATAATTAATAAATAACTGATTTTTTTTGGTTCATTGACAATATAAAAATATAGGTAAACTTTATTTCAAGTTGTCCTGAAACAAATTTTTCTAAATTTTTTGGTGAACAAAAAAGTTGAAGAAAAACTCACCCATGACAAAAATTGTGCTTATTTTAAAGCTCAATTGAAGTAATCTTTGAAATGAAAAATAACTTTTTAGGGCTGTCAAGTGATTAAAAAATGTAATCACGATTAATCACGTGATTAATTGTGCGAGCCTCCCCTTTGAAATGCATCGGTGGTGTTTCAATGGGGGCAGCCCTGCATGGAGGCCAGGATCAGCTGGAGTACCCAACTGACTCTGGGCTCCATGCAGCACTGCCCCTTGGATGCGCTGCGGTGATGTTTCCAAGGGACAGCGCAGTAGGAGCCTGAGATCAGCTGGGGACTCCAACTGATCCCGGCTCCACTGTTGCAAAGCCCCTTTAAAGTGCCAGAGCAGCACTTCAAAGGGGCTTTGCAATAGTAGAGCCGGGGATAAGCTGGGAATTCCAGCTGATCCCTAGCTCCACTTCTGCTGCCCCTTTGAAGTGCCATTTTGGTGCTTTAAAGGGGCAGCGCATTAGAAGCTGCCCCTTCAAAGGGGCAGCACAGCATTAACGCCTGTGATTAACTCATTAAAAAAATTAACACATTAATTCTGTCCTGCATTAATCCCAGGTGTTAATGCAGGTCAGTTGATAGCCCTAATAATTTGGAATGGAGAAATTATTTTTTTTAAAAGGGGGACTGCTTGGTCAAAGAGTGACAAATTGTGCACAAGTTTGTAAAATGTCTAGGTTGAACCAAATTTGCCTTCTTTGGTGGGTAAAAAGGTTTGACCTAAACATGTTACTCCACTCTAGTCAATTTACAGTTGTGCTTGCATTTGTAGAAAGCATTTACTAGCCTGTTACCTGTAGTAGTTGGCCATCAACTACAGTCTCAATAGGAAGATCTTTAGTGATGCACTGATTCCTCAGGAAACACAGTGGTCCCTTGGTGGTTCAGCTGTATTCTATAAAGATATGAGGCAACATGTGAAAATGAATGTATTGCTAGTAAACTTCAAACACAGATCTTGCAAGTAAAACATCTTCCCTAGAAAGAGAGGGAAAAGACAGAGAGGAGAAAAATCATACCAATCTTGTTTTCATGCCTATATTTAGTACAATGTATAGTCATCTTTTGAAGTGTTTGACTATAAAAGAAATTCTTTTGCAGTAAAGTTAATTTTTTTTAAGAATTTCATTGTGGAGGTGTAATCTCCATTGACAAGTTTCTATCTGTTTTCTTATTTACAAATCCCTTCTTTTAGCCTTTTTTATAAATTAGTAACACAAATTGACTTGCTGACTGCAACAGGATTTGCACCCATGCCCATTGAACTTTAGCTCCCTTTGCGCCCACAAACCTGCTGGAGAGCTCTCTTTCAATGCAATCACTCTTTCTTTATTCTCAGGGATTGTTCCTACTACCTTCTATTTACTGAACTTCAGACCTATCACCTCAGGGACCACTAGCTTCTGCAGCTAGTTGGGGAGCACTGCCTTCCATTCCATGGCTCCACCCTTTCCTCTCCCCCATCACTTCCTTCCTGCCAGCTTTGTCTAGGACATTGGCTAATGAGGCTAGCAGCTGTTCCCCTTTTGCCGTTCAAGTTTGGACTTAGTCAGTTCCAATTAACCTTTCCTGATGGAGCTGACATGATAGAGCTCTCACTCAAACTTCTTAGCCAGAAGCCTGTCGCACTGACATAAAGGGGACTTCGAAGATACAACACTGACAGCAACACTAGCCTCGAACTGATTAATCCTAAGGGTATGCAAGGTGAAACAAGCAGTGTCTGCTTCTGTTTTTATTATTTTTCACAGTGGTTGATAAGGCAAAGAGGTACTTAGTCCATTTACTTTTTAAAAAATCATGATTTTACTGGTTTTATTATCCTGTGTTCTAAAAGTCAGGCTTGGATATGGGACATCCTATTGTCACCCAGGAAGTATTTTTGTTTTGGGTCAGTTTTCAGGAAGAAAAAAAACCCCAAATACTATATTAGCAATAGCTAAGCCAGCACTCCACCTTTCATCTAGAATATGGTTCAGAGAGAGAAATCTCTTTAGTGTTCTACCAGGTTAGTCTCTGCCATCATTTCCTAGGGTTTGTCATCATCTGCTTGGTGTCACAAGCCTTGCATCCTGTCACAGAGTGATAGGAACTATTGTATGCGACAGTCACAGTGTCCCTTTCTACTCAGCAAAGTATGAAAGATTAAATCTAGTCATCAGGAATAATAATCCACTTGTAGGAACTAAACATGTTAAATAGTAACTTTCTTTGCTGTAGTTCTTTTCCTGGTCCTTACTATTTTGCAACAAAGATGGAAACTATTTATTAAAACTGTATGACCTGGAGTTTCCCATATCTCAGGATTAGGTTTACATGAATCAGTACATGTTAGTTTTGGTGCAGACATGTGTGATAGCAATGTGTCAAACAGAAGAGTACTCTGGAGTATTAAGAAAATGCCACTGTAAATTCTATATACTCTTCTTTTGCTTGCCACATATTTCCATTGATGCTGATTAGCCCAGTGGGATGGCATCAGGCAATTCCAATAGACTGCAAGAGGCTAGGCCAACCTTTTGTAAGTATAAGTATGACACCTGATTTTTGGTTTTTATGGCAAGGGCCTGGAATGTTTCTTTATAGTATGGAAGATCTGCATCTGAAGCTAGAGAGTTACACTCTATTACTGTAGCTTTAACTCACATCTTCATTAACTTTGAAATAAAACACAGTTTGACAACGTAAGGTGAACTTTTGTGTCCAATTAATCATGATTAGTGTACCACAGGGATGGAGTAATATATAATGAAATTTTAACCACCTACTGCTTCTCCATGAAAGAACCCTCACTGGTTAAAAATATGTTTTAAAGGACGCATTTCTGTGAAATAGTTTGAATTACATAACTCTCATAATTCACCACCCTTAACCTTCTTTTAGGCCTACAGTTTACGGGTTCGATTGTACCCATAGATAGATCCATGGAAATGAACAGTGTGAGCAGTCCTGTGCATATGAGAAGGCAAGAGTAGTCTCTAAGGGTATGTGTAAACTACATGGCTCCCTCGACAGAGCCATGTAGATTAGGTTTCTAGACACAGGGAAATGAAGTGGTGATTTAAATAATCACCACATCATTTACATCAAAATGGCTGCCACGCTGTGCCAATCAGCTGTTTGGTGGCACAGCGCGGTAGTCTGGACACTCCGCGACTGCCTTGTTATGCCTCGTGGAATGAGGTTTACTGGGCGGTCGACAAGGACTTTCCTTGTTGACCGTGGAGCGTCCAGACTACTGGGCTGTGCCACCAGACAGCTGATCAGCACAGCGCGGCAGCCATTTTAATGTAAATGAATCAGCCATTATTTAAATCTCCGCTTCATTTCCCTTTCTCGAGTACACTAATCTACATGGCTCCATTGATGGAGCCATGTAGTTTAGACGAACCCTAAGTGTAGAAGTAAAGAATCAACACCCTGATTAGTCACAGCAGTGTTCATCATTATTGGGAAAAGATTCTAGTGCATTGTTGTACTCTGTCTAATCTATATATTAAAATCTTAGGGAATTCAAGGACTCCAAGGATCATCTAGTCTAACCTCCTGCCAAGATACAAAATGTGTTGTGTCTAAGCCATATCCAAGACAGATGGCTCTATCCAACCTCCTTTAGAAAACCTACAGCAAATGAACTTCCACACCCTCCAGAGCCAGTCTGTTTCATTATTCTACTGCTCTTGCAATTGGGAATTTTTTCCTGAGACATTGAACATGGCTACAGTCAAAAGCTTACAGTGACACAACTGCACCATTGTAAGCACTCTAATGTAGCTGCTCTATTCCAGTCCCTGTAAATGGCAATAGCTGTGTTGCCGAGAAAAGCTCTCACACCGTATAGTGGTATCCACACTTGCACTTATGTCTATGTAACTTATGTTGCTCGGGGTGGTTTATTCACATCTCTGAGCAACATAAATTATGCTGTCAAAAAACTGTATTGTGGATATAGCGTTAATCTAAATCTGCTCTGCTGTAGTTTGAATTCATTGCTTCTTGTCCTGCCCTCTCTGGCAAGAGAGAACAGCTTTTCTTCACCTTTTTTTTTAACTTTTCAAGTATTTTGAAGATGGTTATTTTGTTTCCCCTCAATCTTCTCTTTTTGAAACTAAACATACCCAGGTCATTTAGACTTGGCTCATGTGGTTTGCATTTCATCTAGGGTTTCCAATATTGGTTGGAGGTTTCATCAAATTACAATCTTTAATTAATCTTTAATTCCTTGATAATTCAGGACAGTCCTGGAAGGTTGGTAACTCTAATTCCATCCCTTTGATCAACTTTGTTACTTGCTTTCAGAGCCTTTCTAGTGTCTCCATATCTTCTCGATACACTGCTGACCAAAATCAGATCAAGTACTCCAACTAGTCAAATCACTTTAAAGAGTTTTCTAATATACCCATGTGTTTACTATCTGTATCTAGGAGTCTTTGTATCAAAGAGAAGGTTCTTCTTGTGATTTCTTGAATATTATTGTTAAAAAATTAATGTCTCACTAAACAATATAGAGGCATTTACAGAAACCATGGGAAACTAGATAGAATATTATCTTTTTATCAAAATACTTGTTGGTTCCACTTAAGCATAAGTGAAACAATAATAAATGCTGCCAAAGAAAATTAATGTTCAGAGCCTTTCATCAGATAGTTCAGACACAATATACACATCATCAGCTCTTTGTGACTTTTGTTTTCAATGGATTCCATTCCCACTTCAGGTTAAACACTCTTAAAAAGTGAAAAACTCCTATTCACATAGCTGAAAAGGAATTCAGTGTTATGAAAACAGCCATTGTGTTTGGAAAATTGGCATTTACAATTTTTCAAGGTACTTTAAAATGTGTGAAAATTGAATGCACTGTTCAACATAATGTATTTTCTGTGACTCAGACCCTTGTTTCAATAGCAGGGAGTTAAGCATGATTTGGGTGAGGAAGTGAAGCTTCATATTATGCCAACAAATTGAATGGCTTTTTCTCTCATTTTAATAAAAGCCATTTTTTAGAAAAGAAATTAACACATGATATAAAATGTTGCCTGCCAGTTTTGTTATATATTCAGAAATGTGTTGTTTGGAGTGAGGGAATTCTTCAATAAAGTTCCCCTTTGAAAATTATTTTCTTTTACCTTACTGAACTCCAGAAGTTCCCCAAAAAGTGCTATCATAATTTCAGGAAGGCCTAAAAACAAGCTCCTACCAAACTGTTCAGAATGTGTTTCAGTCCCAGAAAATACAAATAAAAGCAAGGAACCATACACCATCTGATTTCCATATAAGTAACTTAGGGTATCTCTACACAGCAGCGTTATTTTGGAATAACTGATGTTATTCCAAAATAACATAGTGCACATCTACACAGAAAGCCTCTATTTCAAAATAATGTAGAGCTGGAGGACTTCTTAATCCAACTCATGGTAACCCTCATTTCACAAGGAGTAAGGGAAGTCAAAGGAAGAGTGTTATTCCTTTGACTTCCTGATGTGTACATAGCGCCAAAAGCCGAGTTAAGCTATTTCAACTTCAGCTACACAGCTGAAGTTGTGTATCTTAATTCAACTTTTGCCCTTCTGTGTAGATATACCCTAACTGTCTGGCAGGATGACTGATTAAAACCATTCTATTTGGTGGGGAGCAGCACCAGTCTTGAAGTGTCTCTGAAAAGATTACCTGAAAAGTTCTTTGAATTTGTAGCCAGACGACTTGCTGCTTCTCTCCACACCTTGTGGGACTCTTAACAGAACAATGAAGAGAATTTTTATTTCTCCCACCATGATGACAATGTCCAGTTCTACTTCCAGAATATATACTCATTGCAAGTTAGCCTGCTCTGCTGTTGGTTCCTTTATATCTCAGGCTGTAGCATGACTGGACTCATTATAATGAGGAGAGCTCTGTCATTTTGTGTCTAGATGAAAGGGGTGCTTTCCATTAATTAAAGCCTCCACCTTTCCTTAAGGGGAACTATCTTTTAAGTTCTTATTACAGGCTTTAAAACTGACACCTTAAATAAGGTATCATGTCCACCAGGCAGGAAAAAAAACTAAGGCTTCCTTAAAATTGACCCATTAAGCATTTTTAATTGTTCTCTTCCTGCTATAAGCTTGGCAGAAATTTTATTCCTTTTGTCACCAGAGGGAAATTGAGTTATCCTGTCTCATTCTTTCCAAAAGTGGCTCTCTCAGATCCCTTTGGAAAGTTCAGGGGAAAGGAAGACTCATTTTGCCCTTTATCCTTTTCTGACTGCTACCTTCACCAACTCCCCTCTAGTGTCACTGGATTATTTTGTAAAACAAAAAAAGCAGTCATGTAGCACTTGAAAGACTTTAAAGTGATACATGACTGCTTTTTTTGTTTTACTAAGATCAGACTAACATGGCTACCTCTGGATTATTTTGTAGTCTCTGGATCCTCCCTTCACTCTCCTATCTTTGTTGACCTCTCTGGGAGGGACTATGGCCTTGCTCATTCAGGGGGGCTCTGGCACACTAAGATGAGGGAGAGGAAGGATCAGAGTTTTATCCAGCCCCCTGACAGAAGCTGAATAAGAGTGTGTTCATTTAAGGAAGGATGTAGAGGGCAGGTTCTTTGCTTTCTCTTACATATCTTGGGTACCTGTGTAAGTCTTGCAATAACTGAATTTTAAATTAACAGTATTTTTTTTTAAATGTGAAAGATGATCAACCGCCAGTGATCAGTGGGTCTGTCCTCCCACAAGAACATCATCTCCCTCCTTGCATTTACACCTCTCTCTCTCAGCACCTTCTTACACCAACACACCATGGATTTTTATAAAGCTCTTTAGCCAAAAGAGGATAAAACTGTAAATCCTTTTTCATTAGCATTCTTGACTATTTTTTCATGAGTTTTGAATGCTCACATAAATAAGGATTAAAGAATTGCACCCTGAGTTTGTAAGCTTCTGGGGCAGGGAATTCATCTATTTAATTGCTTGCAGAATGTAATTTACTCATATAGCACTGTGGATCAGAATCTCAACTGGACTAAATCAGTGACACCCTGTCCACTGATTTTAATGGAGCGATAGTTTTCTATTAGCTGAGAATATGATCCTGTGTTGTTAATGATAGGCTAATCTGTTCTTTCTCCTTGAAAAAATTAAGTTGGTTAATATCTAGGAGTTGCTTTGTTGTTAAATAACCCCTTATTTATTTGTTAGATCTGGCTGGCAAAACATTTTTGTATCCTGTGAAAACTGTTTGCGTATATGGTGTGTGTAATATCTGTGTAATGGGTAGGCTCATGGAAGCCCCCTTGGAGTAGTCACCCAGGCTACATCTATACTGCAGTCTTCTTCCACAAAAGCTTTTGCAAATGAAGCGCGGAGCAGAATATCGCCATGATTTATTTGCATAATTAATTAGCAGCCATTTTTGTGCAAGAGGCTTTTGTACAAAAAGGAGTTATATACACAGCTCCTTTTTGTGCAAAACCCCCCTCTTGCACAAGAGCAATTTTTCTTGAAAAAAATGAGGAAGAACAGCTCTTGTGCAAGAAGGGTTTTTGAGCAAAAAAGAGCCGTCTACACAGCTCCTTTTTGCACAAAAGCCTCTTGCGCAAAAACAGCTGCTAATTAATTATGCAACTGAAGCATGGTGATATTCATGGTGGTAAGTCTGGCTCTTCCTCCTATTGTTTGGTTCTCCCCCTTTATATCTCTTTTACCCAAGGCAGGAATTCTTTGTGCTCAGTTCGGTTTTTTCACACATTGAGTGGAAAAGGACCAGATCCAAAATGGGTTCCAACATAATGTATTCTGGCCACATGTCCTGGCATGACCAACCACAATCTAGGCTTACAGGAAAAACAAAACCATTCACAGATTGTTACCTTGAGCACTGGGCTATTAAGTTTCCTGGGTATCACTAATGGCCCTCATTAGCACATTTAGATTTATAAACAGATTCACACATCATATTTCTAACTTCACATACAAAAATGATACATGCACAAACATAGAATATACATGTTCAGTACATTGTAACTTTAAAAACGATATGTTTTTAAAACATCTTATGCATATTCATATTCCAAAGCCAATTTTCATAAAGAATGGGATGAGGAGTTGTGACTATGTGTATATATACTATAAACATTCCCATCCTGTAAAGCAGGAAAAGACAATCTCAAACTTTCATAAACAAACCATAAAAAATAAGTTTGGGTTAGTAAAATAATTCTGAAATATTTCATTTCAACTTTGACAGTATTCATTTGATTTTAAAAAGGGGACTTTTCCAATGAAAAATCTTATGTAGAGAAATTTCTAGTCAGCTCTAGCATGACTACCTTATGTCACTAAATCTCAGGAAATAACAAGATGGTTGCAGTCTTCTGATGGTGAGGGCTACATCTATACTGTGCTCTCTTGTGCAAGAAAATATGCAAATGAGGTGAAGCGGTAAATATCGCCACACCTCATTTGCTTACTTAATGAGCCGCCATTTTGCGCAAGGGGCTTTTGCGCAAAAAGGAGCCATCTACATGCCTCCTTTTTGCACAAAAGCGCCTTCTTGGCAAGAGCCATTCTGCCACGTTTTTTCAGGCAGAATGGCTCTTGCGCAAGAAGGGGTTTTTGCACAAAAGTCCCTGGCACAAATGTCCTCTCATTAACTATGCAAATGAGGCGTGTTGATTCTCACTGCTTTACCTCATTTGCATATTGTCTTGTGCAAGAGAGAGTAATATAGACAGATGTAGCCAACCTGTTTTGGTTTGTTGCAGTTTTTAGGGTTAGAGTATTCATCTCAGCAGTTTTAGGGGGCTATTGCATTAGAGACTGGCTTAGGAAAATTCCTTTGTATATGTACTATAATTCAAAACTGTAATTTATTTTTATCTTGCACTTATGGGAAATCAAATTCCCTATTTTATTAGAGATCTTGTTTCATATTAGTTATGAATTTATGCATAATACAAACTGACAAGATTTATTATCGAGAGAATAGAGACTCAGAAATAAAGTTAGGGTCTTTTTACTTTCTACTACACTGATGTCTATTGGCTGTTTTGGGGTGTGATTGAGTCTTATATTTGCTGTTTTCATTTTATTTTGTGGTTGAGAGTGTGAGATGATTTTGTGTCACATCCTGTCAGCCGATGGTCAGGGCAGTGTGTGTGTGTGTGTGTGTTACACCCGAGTCTTCAATTGCTGGGACACAAGGCCCCATCACAGTGGGCAGTCTAGGAGAGACTGACGGGCGCCCCGAGGAGTTTAACGTCTGTGTCTTTTACCGCTAGGACCGGGGTCCCGTCGCGGCAGGCAGCCAACATGCTGACAGACGCCCCAGAGTTTAACATCCATGTCTTTACCGCTAGCACTGGGGTCCCGTCGCGGAGGGCAGCCAAGAGGCTGACAGATGCCCCAGAGTTTATAAGAAGACCTTATTACATCTCAGATTTCAACTGCTAGGACACAGGATTGCTTCGCAGCGGGCAGTCTAGGGAAGATTGGGAGATGCCCCAACGGATCTGTCTTCTAGAAGTGACACGATCCAAAACGCCCAAGCTCTCCCTATACCTGTCCCTTATGACCTTCTGAAGTTCTTTTAAATTGTGCTTGGTTCTGTTACAGCAACTGAAGGAGCCAGGTTAAAGCTTAAACAGTTACAGGTTTATTAAAAAGGCTTATAAATCATATGGTTACAGTGGCTATTGCTCTATTTCTTAACTGCTAGCAAATATAGATCTTAAAAATGGTTACAAAGAAAATAAAGATAGAAAATAGAAATAATGGTACCAAGTGACAGCTTAATCTTTAAAGAGCTCTAAGTCTATGTGTACACTTAAGACAAAGGACCACATCCAGGTACAATTTTTACCCCCTTCTGTGCCTCTTGACTCCAGTGGGTCAAGCCAGGGCCGGTCCCTCAATTCCTAGGAAAGACGGATACGAGGTGGGCGTCCCCATAGAACCTCGGGAGGTCAAATACCTAACCTGACCAGCAGATAGATAGTAGATTGACACTCAGAGTAAATGTGCTGCTGGACCCATCTTTATACCCATAGGGGCCCGTATCCTCTTTCTTATCTAAGATGCCAAATTGTACTGGTTTGTCTTTGTGACGCCAGTTCTTACAAGCGAGTTTCAAGTTAATTTACACTTGCAAGAGAGATAACTAAATTGTGAGTACTGGCATTTTTTTACTGGGCAAGAGATTCCTCCCACCGCGGATGGCTGTGTGTTCGTATCAATATGGGTTTCAGTCAAGGGCACTCCTCGGCAGCCTCTTCGTCAGCAATTGGCGTATCTCTGTTTACAGCCATTCAGGGTCACAGCAGCCTGTATATCCGGGCCTTCTGTTCAAGGCTTTTACTGCTCTGTGTGCCCTGGATGCTCCAGGCAAGCAAAAATGGATGTTACAGGGGGGTTCCTGTCTGGCTACACATCCTAAGAGCATTAAGATAACAGCTTAAATAAGGCAATAATGAGAGGAAATGTTGTGGTATTTAAGTGTGTGTATGTGAAATATAATAAACATTTGTAATCATATTTGGGAGCTATCCTCTGTGTATACACATAAATACTAGCTGAAAAAGACTAGTATTTTGGTTGCACATCAGTTTGGCAGGCAAGAGCTTATATTATTTCTTGCAAATTCATTGTAACATGGAACACAGCCAAAATATATTCCGATTCTTGGGGACTTCATGTCATGAAATCAATAATGTCTGCTGCCAAATTCTGCTCCCCTTTAAGTCTTCTCATAAAGCTTCTGAACAACATTCACACAGGGTAAGATTTCAGAAAAGAGGATATAAAGAATAGTATATTCACTAATGGAAATTGAAGAGCGTCATGGAAGGCTGACGCCTAGTTACTTCTTCCATGATGTTCCTAAAGAAAAAGTACTTTGGTGTGCAGTAGTGTGTGTTAGGGTATGTCTACACATCAAAGTTATTTCAAAATAACTTTACTAACATCTACATAGCCAAACCGCTATTTCAAAATTAATTTGAAATAGCAGAGCGCTTATTTTGAATTCGGTAAACTTCATTCCACGAGGAATAACGCCAAAATTGAAATAACTATTTTGAAATAAGTGCTGTGTAGACACTTATATCGAAATAGGGGGCCTCCAGCCTTCCCAGGGTGCCCTGGTGGCCACTCCAGCCTCAACCAAGAACACTCCTCTCCCTCCCGCCCCCCTCCCCCAGAGCCCTTAAAGGGCTTGACTCTGGCCACAGAGCCTGTGCCAGCTTCAGGCCTGCAAGCCAGCAGTCACTGCTTCTGACCCAGTGGCCCCAAAACATGAGCCAGCAAGCCACTAGCAGCCAGCCCTCCATCACTCCACAGGACCAGTCTGCCAGCTCCCAGGAGCCTGCCAGGTCCCAGAGAAGGTGGATGCCTTCCTGGTCCAGAGTGGAGATCATGGACCTTATTCAGGTTTGGGGGGGATGGCCCCAATGTCCATGATCTCTGCACTAGATGGAGGAATGTGGCTGTCTACAGCAGGATAGCTGCCAGGCTGGCCACCAAAGGCCACATGTGAATCCAGGAGCAGGTTTGCATGAAAATCAAGTTAGTCTGGTGAACCCCCCCCCCCCACCAACCCTGAGCCCTGAGCTTTCCCTCCCCCTTCTTCCTCTTGCTTCCCCTTTCCAGCTCCCTCCTCCCAGGTTTTCCCCTCCCCTTTCCCACACTTTTTTCTCCCTTCTCCCGCCTCTCTCCCCCAGTTTTGTTAAATAAAGAGTGTTTGGGTTCATGAAAATACATGTATTTTATTTGACATCAGGAAGGGGTGTTAAGGAAGGGTAAGTGGAAGGACCTGAGGCAGGAATGAGGCACAAACCCCCAGTGGGGCACAACCAGAGAGGCTCTTAGTGCTCCTCAGGGTGGAAGCTCTCCCTCAGGGCCTCCTGGATACTGACAGCGCCCCGATGGACCTCCCAGATGGCAGTCTGCAGAAAGTGCAGCCAGGCTCACAGCAACATGTCCAAGAGAAGCACCAGAGTACCCAGGGGCAGCTCTGGCTCCATGTTGCTGAGTGCTGTGGTGTCCCAAGTGAGGGCAACCAGAGCATGCAGAGACAAAATGTTTTGCTATCCCTCATCGAGGTAGACAAGCAAGCAGGGAAAGCTGAAAATTGGCTGTCTAGGGGTGTCCCGTTAAGCACAGGCCTCAGATAGCCTCAAGCAGCAGCCACATAAAGTAACTCCTGACATGATGCCCTGCTGCATCATGTTTCAGCCAGCCTTAAATGCAATTCAGCATCCACTCAGTGTGGATGGGCTATTTTGAAATAGCAAAACACTATTTTGAAATGCATTTTGTATGTAGACGCGTTATTTCGAAATAACTTATTTCAGATTAACTATTTCTAAATAAGATATTTCAAAATAATGCTGTAGTGTAGACATATCCTTAGAGTGTAGGTGGGTATTTGTTTAGTTGGTCAATAGTAAAACTGACTGAAAAAATTACTCATCTGAAAATGTATAATTTCTATAGACCTTATATGTTAGGAATTTTGAAGTAAATAATTTCAACAGTTGGCATACTGCAGCAAAATTTATCTGGACATATCTGAGTCTTTTAACACTTCATGTTTGTTTCTCTTTCATATTCTTTGTTATCAAAACTAGGGCTGTCAAGCGATTAAAATTTTTAATCATGATGAATCGCATGCAACTCCCCTTTGAAATGCCGCAGAGCCATTTCAATGGGGCAGCGCTGCATGGTGCCTGGGATCAGCTGGAGTTCTCCATGCAGAACTGCAGCATTTCAAAAGGGCAGTGCAAGTCGACTCCAGATGATCCCCGGCTTCTAATGCGCTGCCTCTTTGAATTGCCGCACTTCAAAGAGGCAGCACAATATAAATGCCTGCAATTAATGCATTAATTTTTTAACGCATTATTCACAGGTGTTAATGCAGGTCAATTGACAGGCCTAATGAAAAACCAATTATTTTCTTTTCTGGGGTCATCTTTTCTCTGGACCTGGCCCTTTAAGGTTACACATTTTCTCTGAGCATGCTTTCCTGGTTCCCACTTACATCTCAGCTAGAGGTTTTGACCTTCGTTTCTCTCACATATTTTCAGGATCCTGACACTTTAATAAACACACTTTTTTCATTACCATTTTATAACATCTAAGTCTATTTTGTCCTTATTTTGCATGATTCTTTCTCTTGCCTTTTTAAAACATCTAGACAATTTAAAGACTAGTCCCTACCTTATTGACTACCAGATCCTCCTACTGCCATTTGCCCCTTCAATTCTATCCTCTGGCATCTGTGGCATTCAGAGGAATGTGAAGTGGGCCTTGCTGATGATAACTAAGAGGATAAAAGTTGAAGAAATTAAATGCCTTCCCCACGCACACTACTCTGACACCATCCTTTTTCCTTTGCGTCCCTTATGCAAATCTTATGAAGTACACTACAGCACAAAGATACCAAGCCCTTTAGGATCCGGAGAACTCCCAACACTTACAGTTTCAGAATATCTGGAGCCCAGGTGTTCCACACCTTCCTAAATCTCCTGTGTGATTGGCTTGAAAAGACATCTTCCAAGAACACCACACACTAGAATACTGTGCCAATATTGAAGGGTATGTGCTGTTTAGGAAAGACAGAAATAAGGGTAAAGGTGGTGGAGTCGCATTGTATATCAAAGATGAGGTAGATTGTAAGGAAATAAAAAGTGATGGAATGGAGAAGACAGAGTCTGTTTGGGCAAAAATCACATTGGGAAAGAAAACTATCAGATCCTCCCCTGGGATAGTGCTTGGGGTGTGTTATAGACCACCAGGATCCAATTTGGATATGGATAGAGACCTCTTTAATGTTTTTAATGAAGTAAATACTCATGGAAACTGCGTAATCATGGGAGATTTCAACTTTCCAGATATAGACTGGAGAACAAGTTCTAGTAATAATAATAGGGCTCAGATTTTCCAAGATGTGATAGCTGATGAATTCCTTCATCAAGTAGTTGCTGAACCAACAAAGGGGGGGTGCTATTTTAGGTTTGGTTTTGGTGACTAGCGAGGACCTCATAGATGAAATGGTTGTAGGGGACAACCTTGGCTCAAGTGATCATGAGCTAATTCAGTTCAAATTAAATGGTAGGATAAACAAAAATAAATCTGAGGCTAGGGTTTTTGATTTCAAAAGGGCTAACTTTAATAAATTAAGGAAATTAGTTAGGGAAGTTGATTGGACTAAAGAAATTATGGATCTTGAGGTGGAGGAGGCCTGGAATTATTTTAAATTAAAGTTGCAGAAGCTGTCAGAAGCCTGTATCCCAAGAAAAGGGAAAAAAATTATAGGCAGCTGTGATAGACCAAGCTGGATGAGCAAGCATCTCAGAGAGGTGATTAAGAAAAAGCAGAAAGCATATAAGGAGTGGAAAATGGGAGGGATCAGTAAAGAAAGCTACCTTATTGAGGTTAGAGCCTGTAGGGACAAAGTGAGAGAGGCTAAAAGTCAGGTAGAGTTGGACCTTGCAAAGGGAATTAAAACCAATAGTAAAAGGTTTTATAGCTATATAATAGGGGGGAAAAAAAAGAAGAAGTAGGACCGCTAATTACTAAGGATGGAGTGGAGGTTAAGGATAATCTAGGAATGGCCCAATATATAAACAAATACTTTGCTTCAGTCTTTAATGAGGCTAATGAAGAGCTTAGGGATAATGGTAACATGACAAATGGGACTAAGGATATGGAGGTAGATATTACCATATCGAAGGTAAAAGCCAAACTTGAACAGCTTAATGGGAGTAAATCGGGGGGCCCAGATAATCTTCATCCAAGAATATTAAAGGAACTGTCACATAAACTTGCAAGTTCATTAGCAAAATTTTTTAATAAATCTCTAAACTCAGGGGTTGTAGCATTTGACTGGAGAATTGCTAATATAGTTCCTATTTTTAAGAAAGGGAAAAAAAGTGGCCCGGGTAACTATAGGCCTGTCAGTTTGACATCTGTAGTATGTAAGATCTTGGAAAATTTTTTGAAGGAGTAAGTAGTTAGAGACATTGAGGCTAATGACAATTGGGACAAATTACAACATGGTTTCACAAAAGGTAGATCATGCCAAACCAACCTGATCTCCTTTTTTGAGAAAATAACAGATTTTTTAGATAAAGGAAATGAAGTGGATCTAATCTACCTCGACTTTAGTAAGGCATTTGATACAGTACCACATGGAGAATTATTGGTTAAATTGGAAAAGATAGGGATTAATATGAAAGTTGAGAGGTGGATAAGCAACTGGTTAAAGGGGAGACTACAGCAGGTCATATTGAAAGGTGAACTGTCAGGTTGGAGGAAGGTTACTAGCGGAGTTCCTCAGGGATCAGTTTTTGGGCCAATTTTATTTAATCTTTTTATCGCTGACCTTGGCACCAAAAGTGGAAGTGTCCTGATAAAATTTGCGGATGACACAAAGTTAGGAGCTATTGCCAATTAAGAAAAGGATTGGGATATCATACAGGAAGATCTGGATGATCTTGTAAATTGGAGTGATAGCAATAGGATGAAATTTAGTAGTGAGAAGTGCAAGGTTATGCATTTAGGGATTAATAACAAGAATTTTAGTTATAAGCTGGGGACACATCAGTTGGAAGTAACGGAGGAGGAGAAGGACCTCGGAGTCCTGGTTGATTATAGGATGACTATGAGCCGCCATTGTGACATGGCCGTGAAAAAGGCTAATACGGTCTTGGGATGTATTAGGCAAGGTATTTCCAGTAGGGATAAGGAGGTGTTAGTGCCATTATGCAAGGCATTGGTGAGACCCCATTTGGAATACTGTGTGCAGTTCTGGTCTCCCATGTTTAAGAAGGATGAATTCAAACTGGAACAGGTACAAAGAAGGGCCACTAGGATGATCCGAGGAATGGAAAACCTGTCTTATGAAAGGAGACTCAAGGAGCTTGGCTTGTTTACCTTAACCAAAAGAAGGCTGAGGGGGGACATGATTGCTCTCATTAAATATATTAGAGGGATAAATACCAGGGAGGGAGAGGAATTATTTAAGCTTAATACCAATGTGGACACAAGAACAAATGGATATAAGCTGGCTAGTAGGAAGTTTAGACTTGAGATTAGACGAAGGTTTCTAACCATTAGAGGAGTGAGGTTCTGGAATGGCCTTCCAAGGGAAGTAGTGGGGCAAAAGATCTATCTGGTTTCAAGATTAAACTAGATGGGTTTATGAAGGGGATGGTTTGATGAGATAACATGATCTTGGTAACTAATTGACCATTCATTATCAGTGGAAAATAGGTCAATGGAGGGATGATAGGAGTTACTATAGAGAACTTTCTGGGTGTCTGGCTGATGAGTCTTGCCCACAAGCTCAGGGTTTAGCTTATCGCCATATTTGAGGTCGGGAAGGAATTTTCCTCCATGGTAGATTGGCAGAGGCCCTGGAGGTTTTTCGCCTTCCTCTGTAGCATGGAGTACAGATCACAGCTGGAGGATTATCTGCAGCTTGGGGTCTTCAAATTATTTGAAGGCTTCAATAGCTGAGATATAGGTGAGAGGATTATTCTAGGAGGGGGTGGGTGAGATTCTGTGGCCTGCACTGTGCAGGGGGTTTGACTAGATGATCATAATGGTCCCTTCTGACCTTAAAGTCTATGGGCTCGTCTACACTGGCCCCTTTTCTGGAAGGGGCATGTAAATTTCATGAGTCGTAGTAGGGAAATCCGCGGGGGATTTAAATATCCCCCGCGGCATTTAAATAAAAATGTCCGCCGCTTTTTTCCGGCTTTTAGAAAAGTAGGAATAAGAGCCTCCGGAAAAGGGCGCTTTTTCCGGAGGATCGGGGCCAGTGTAGACGCTCTTTTCCGGCTTTTCTAAAAGCCGGAAAAAAGCGGCGGACATTTTTATTTAAATGCCGCGGGGGATATTTAAATCCCCCGCGGATTTCCCTACTACGACTCATGAAATTTACATGCCCCTTCCGGAAAATGGGCCGGTGTAGACGTAGCCTATGAGTCTATGAGAGTAGGGACAGAATTAGGAGAGTGGGGACAGGAGAGTGGGGACAGAGTTCTGTGGCTGGGGAGTGGGAGCTGGGGAGTGGGGTGCCAGTGGAGTCAGAGTCTCCCCTGTATCTGCCTCCTCCCAGGATTCCCCTGCTCCCAGAGGGAAACCAGCACGTGCCTGCCCTGGGGCTGACCCACCCACGGTGCAGGGAAGCCCTGCGCGGGCACGCCTGCTCCAGGGCTGACCCCGCACAGGGAAGCCTCTCGCACGCACGTGGCTGCCCCAGGGCCGACCCCCCCGGTGCAGGAAAACCCCATGCACGTGCCTCCCTCGGGGATGACTCACCCCTCCTGTGCGGTGCAGGGAGCCAATGCTCCCTCCCGCAGTACACCCGGCAGAGTAGCTAGCACTACTTCCGGAATTGCCGGAAGTGGCGCTAAGCTGCAGGACTTCTGTCCATCTCTGGGAAGCCTACACTACCTCCATTTTCACTGGAGGTAGGTAGTGGGGCTTCTCGGGAGTGGGACGGAAATAGGGACAGGGCGGACCGGGGCAACTTATTGCAGTGTTTAACCACCCTGGGAGTTGGGAAGATTTTCCTAATCATAGAATACTAGGACTGTAAAGGACCTCGAGAGGTCATCAAGTCCAGTCCCCTGCCTTCATGGCAGGACCCAGTACTGTCTAGACCATGCCCGATAGACATTTATCTAACCCTGCTCTTAAATATCTTCAGAGATGGAGATTCCACAAGCTCCCTAGGCAACGTATTCCAGTGTTTAACCACCCTGACAGATAGGAACTTTTTTCTAATGTCCAACCTTGCTGCAGTTTAAGCCCATTGCTTCTTGTTCTATCCTCAGAGGCCAAGAAGAATAATATTTCTCCCTCTTCCTTATGACGCCCTTTTAGATACCTGAAAATCGCTATCATGTCCCCCCTCAATCTTCTCTTTCCCAAACTGAACAAGACCAATTATTTCAGTCTTCTTTCATAGGTCATGTTATCTAGACCTTTAATCATTCTTGTTGCTCTTCTCTGGACCTTCTCTAATTTCTCCACATCTTTCTTGAAATGTGGTGCCCAGAACTGGACGCAGTACTCCAACTGAGGCCTAACCAGCGCAGAGTAGAGCCAAAGAATGTCTTCTCGTCTCTTGCTTACAACACTCCTGTTAATGAATCCCAGAATCATGTTTGCTTTTTTTGCAATAGTGTCATGCTGTTGACTAATATTCAGCTTGTGGTCCACTATAACCCCTAGATCCTTTTCTGCAGTACTCCTTCCTAGACAGTCACTTCCCATTCTGTATGTGTGAGACAGGAAGGAAAAATCAATCAAAGTGGAGTACTTTTCATTTATCCTTATTAAACTTCATCCTATTTGCCTCAGACCACTTCTCCAGTTTGACCAGATCATTCTGAATTATTACCTTATCCTCCAAAGCAGTTGCAACATCTCCCAGCTTTGTATCATCTGCAAACTTTATAAGCATATTTTCTATGCCAATATCTAAATTGTTGATGAAGATATTGAACAGAACCGGTTCCAAAACAGATCCACTTTTTTATGCCCTTCCAGAAGGATTAAGAACCGTTAATATCTACTCTCTGAGAATGGATATCCATTCAGTTATGTACCCACCTTATAGTACCCCATCTAAGTTGTATTTGCCTAGTTTATTGATAAGAATATCATATGAGACCATATCAAATGTCTTTCTAAAGTCTAGGTATACCAATTCCACCACTTCTTCGAGTAGTGTCCCCATGGGTGCTCCACTGTTGGTGTCAGGGTTGTCCTGGTGCAGCAGATCAGAGATCTTTTAGCAGTCATATGCTGCACATACGCGTAGGCCATCTCATGGCTTTTTGCACCATTTCTGATCGCGCGGTCTGGCTCCCGCCAGTTCCTCCTAACCGTCTTTGGGCGCAGACAGAGAGAGCTCCCTCTTGTGTTAATCCTGTCTGGAATCAAGAGAAAGAAAAAATAATATATAGTTAGCAGTTTTCACCTAGTTATTAGTTAGTTAATAGTTATATTCAATAGTTCAGCGCGTTCACTTAAAAAAAGTTATATATAAGACTTCCAGATGACGCCATGTTGGGATCACGAGGCCTCAAGAAATGCGGCAAATGCCGCAAGCCAATTCTCATGCCTGACAGGCATGCTTTTTGCACAAAGTGCCTGGGTGAGGGACATATCTTTCAAGAATGTCCCCACTGCTCAAAGTTGACTGCTCGAGCGAGGTGGGACCGGGAGATGCGGTTCAAAATGCTGCTGTTTGACAAGCCACAAACAGACTTACCCGGCCATTCACAATTGCTCCCAGGAGCCAAGCGTTGACCTTCTCTGAAGGTGATGCATGCTAAAAGAAGGCCTTCTCCATCTTGTTCCCTTCCAGCAACCCACGTGAGCACAGGAGACAAACCGGGCACTTCGGGCACAACTATAGCCCACCAACTGGACAGAGAGAAGCAAGTCCGCAGTACATTGGCATTGAGCCCAGCATCGTGAATACAGGCGGCCCCGGCAATGGTCCCTGAGACAGCAGTTCCCGGTACCAATCAAAGCACTCCGGAAATCACACAAACTACCGACTCCATCACCGAGTCCAGAACAGGCTGTGTTCTCTCCTGAACCACCTTCACTGTTGCCAGTTCCATCAATCCATTCAGGCCACTTTCCATCCAGAGCTCACCACTACTTACCAAGTGCATCTCCTTTTCCGAGATACCACCATTGGCTCTGGTATCCATCACCCTCTCTGGCACACTCACAGGGTAGATCCAGATCTCCTAGGTCACCCACACTCTCCACTAGTTCCAGGTACAGAGATAGCTACAGAAGCAGGTATCACCACAGATACTCCCCGCATCACTATGACGGATGGCATAAGCACAGCCATCATGGCAGACATTATTCGCACTCACCAGACCATTCTTCATGCAAGTCACTGTCATGTGGCTAGTCACACATGACCTACGATAAAACTATCTCTCCTTCTCCCTCTACAGTGAGGCCACCCACACCCATGGAGAACTAGCCAGCCATAACAGATCAGCCTGAACTAGAAGAGAGACAGCTGTCAGACAGAGACGAACCACAAAACAGTTCTCCGGCAGACATATCTTCCTCTTCACATGATGACGCTGTCTTCTCAGGAGACTCTTCACCCACGGATGACTTATGTCAATTTCAGGAACTGTTTAGGTGGGTCACTGACAGCCAAAAAGTGCAGCTAGCACTTTGATGAATCAATGAACAGTCTCCACTCATCTGGATCGTGAACGATGTTGAGGGCTGCCATCACACCATCAATGATGTTGCAGGCTACAAGATCACCTTCCATGAAGAAGAAAGGGACAAGATCCTTTTGATGGTCACAGAACATGGAAAGCCTAACATCACCTGCCAGGAGATTCCACTGCTATAGTCTGGAGCCCAACAGCTCTGCCTTACTCTTGGGTAGTTCCAAATCCCTGACAAGGTCATTCAGTTCACCTGGTGTTATGAAGTGTGGTTCAGAGGAGGAGGATGGGAGAAAATGTGGGTCCTGTGACATTGATGGTTTAGGACTAGAAGTTTTATCCTCTTCCTCTTCCTCATCTGACTCAAGTGAGAATGATTCTGGTGCATCAGGAACCGGCAGTCCTTCTCCGTGGGGTACTGGACGTATAACTGATGGAATGTTTGGATAATGCACAGTCCACTTTTTCTTCTTTGACACACCTTTCCCAACTGGAGGGACCATGCAGAAGTAACAATTGCTGGTATTATCTGTTGGCTCTCTCCAAATCATTGTCACTGCAAAAGACATAGATTTCCTTTTCCTGTTCAACCACTGGCAAAGATTTGTTGCACAAGTGTTGCAGCATGTGTGTGGGGCCCACTTCTTGTCCTAATCTCCAATTTTGCAGCCAAAATAAAGGTGATAGGCTTTCTTAACCATAGTGGTTATACTGCGCTTTTGTGATGCAAAAGTCACTTCACCACAAACATAGCAGAAGTTATCTGTACTGTTCACACAAGTACGAGGCATCTGTGCTCACTTTGGCTAAACAGAAATGTGTCCCTTTGCAAAATCAAACACTGACAAATAAGAGAGCATGTCACTGTATGATTTCTAGAGCTGATATAGGGCAATTTTTCAGCAGAGTGATGTAAGCTTCGTTATGATTGCATCATCCATAACTTATAGGAATAACATGATGCAATACTAGCTTCAGATTGCATCATTCATTGTTTTGCCTAAAAAGCAAATACTGTCCAAACCCAGTCATAGATTTATTCATCAATCCAGTCAAAGATGTATTTTAGTCATTTCTGGTTTAAATTGAGATCCCTTCCCTTTATAACTCACTTATCCTCCGCCATTCGCAAGTCAAGAGTCGTATATACTGACCCAATAGCATATCTTGAAAACTAGAGCCAATCAACAATTTTAAGCATCATTTTTGTTCTCAGTGACCCAGAATTAGTAAAGTTTGACTACATTTATTTCAGAACCATTTTGGCTGTAGAGCAGTGTTACCTGTTGTGTTACCTCCCTCTGAGGTATTTGGTATTGGCCACTGTCGGCAGACAGGATACTGGGATAGATGGACCTTTGGTCTGACCCAGCAGGGACCTTTTTATGTTCTACTACAGCATTTCTTAAAGTGTGTTCTGTGGTAGTCGGAGGTTGGCCGCAGAGAAAACAGAATTCAAAATGACCTCCCTTAAAGGGACAAGCCTCCTTTATTTATTTATTTGTTTATTTATTCATTTACTCATGTATTTGTTTGTTTGTTTGTTTGTTTGTTTTTGCTCAACAACTTTTCTTTGGGGGCTTTTTTTTTGGTTAACAACTTTTCCCTGTGGGCTTTTTTTTTCCCTCAACAAAAAAATCCTTGGTGTTGCCCATAAAAAAATTATTGTTTGGTATTCCTTGGTCTTAAAAAGTTTAAGAAACAGTGTTCTACTATATCCTCTGTTATTTATTACTTCCTTACACATGGTTACTTAGTGCTGTTGTAAACTTGTTATTGGTATGTAAGTATCTAATGCTGCCAGATGCTTATTATCAAGCTGTAAGTTTTTAAGGTATCTAGAGCTCTTTGTATAGCTGTTTTTAGTTGTTAAATCCAAACAAATAATAAAATGAGTGCACTTCATCACAATATCCCTGTCTTTCTGCTCACCCTTCCCCATGCCTCAGGTTCATTCTGTCTCTTGAAACATAAGCTCATATCCCATTCCATTCTCTCTCTCGACCTGACGGATGAGACTCAGCCCTCTTCATGATTCATTAACTTGAGGATGGATCACGATCTATGTGTGCCTCAGAACAGAAGGAGGAGAGAGAAAACATGGTCACACTGTAGGTTATGTCTGTATAGCAGTGTCTAAATGTAAAATAAACTAAAGTAAGAGAATAAATACTTGAGCAGGATATTCAGTAGAGATGAAATTTAGATGAAATGTCATATAGTCAAGTAAGAAATAATGGACTGTATATGGAATAACTTAAACCACAGTCTTAGAACTTTGAAATTCTACCTGTCCTGCAGAAAGGAATGGTCTCCCAATTTAAAGGATTTCAAGATTATTTAATGGAATGCAACCGCAAGGCATGGAATCCCTGGTAGGATACGCTGAATTTTAAAGCTTCAAAGCTGTACTCAGGAAGAAGGTAACCCACCTATTGGACATGACATCTTGTAAAATAGCATTATTTTCAAGAGCGTGTTACAATTACTTCTTTCAACACTTGTAGCGGTGCAAATCTCAGACCTCAAGCAAATTTTTTTTCACAGTAGAGGTTTCTTGAAGTGAAAATAATTAGAAAACTTCTGGCAGAAAACTGCAAGTTATGTGGACTCACAAACCTAGCAAAAAGCTGATTCTTTGTTTGGAGTTATAGGAGGCTTTTGTGTTAATCAACAAGTAATACTGGGTTTAATTCAAACATAAATATAATGTTTGTCATATAGCATAGTTTATATTTGTTATACTTATGACATGAAAACTGAAATGACACGGAATTGCAACTCATATAATGTATGATAAACACATCCCCTAAGATTGTAAGAAGCCTAGCATTACTACAAAATATTTAATAATCCATAAAATAATTCAGTCTGTAGCTGTCATGATTCAATACTGCAACTCAAAGAGGAGGTTTGAGGGTATGTCTACACAGCAAAGTTATTTTGAAATAGCCGTTATTTCGAAATAACTTTACTAGCGTCTACACAGCAAAACCACTATTTTCAAATTAATTCGAAATAGCGGAGCGCTTATTTCAAATTTGGTCAACCTCATTTCACGAAGAATAACGCTAAATTTGAAATAGCTATTTTGAAATAAGTGCAGTGTAGACACTTATTTCGAAATAGGGGGCCTCCAGCCTTCCCAGGGTGCCCTGGTGGCCACTCCAGCCTCAACCAAGAACACTCTTCTCCCTCCTGCCCCCCTCCCCAGAGCCCTTATAGAGATTGACTCTGGCCACAGTGCCTGTGCCAGCTCCAAGCCTGCCAGCCCAAAGCCAGCAGTCACTGCCCCTGGCCCAGTGGGGCAGACCAGGGAGGCTCTTAGTGCTCCTCAAGGTGAAAGCTCTCCCACAGGGCCTCATGGATACTGACAGCGCCCCGATGGACCTCCCAGATGGCAGCCTGCAGAAAGTGCAGCCAGGCTCATAGTAACCAGTCCAAGAGAAGCACCAGAGTACCCAGGAGCGGCTCCGGCTGCATGTTGCAGAGTGCTATGGTTTCCCGAGTGAGGACAACCAGAGTACACAGAGACAAAATGCTTTGCTGTCCCTCATCGAGGTAGGCAAGCAAGCAGGGAAAGCTGAGAACCACCTGTCCATAGGGGGTCCCTTTAAGCACAGGCCTCAGATAGCCTCAGGCAGTAGGCACACAAAATAACTCCTGACCTGATGCCCTGCTGAACCTGGTTCTGGCTGGCCTTAAATGCGATTCAGCATCCACTCAGTGTGGACGCACTATTTCAAAATAGCAAAATAACGTATTTCGAATTAACTATTTTGAAGTAAGATTTTTCGAAATAACGCTGTAATGTAGACATACCCTGAAAGAGCAACATTCAGTATTGCAAGGTGTTTTATTAGTAAGTACAGTCTGAAACTCTCTAGTCCAGTTCTCTCTGGTCTAGCAACATCCATGATCCAGCATGATTTTAGTTAATCGGTTGTCCAATTATTATGGGTATGGACAAGTTTCCAATTATCCCATAAAGTTTGTTTAAACCCATCAGTCCTGGCTCTGTGTTCTGTGCTGTTGTTTAGCTCTGGATTAGCCCTAAATGTCTCTTAAGAGACCAGCAAACAGTGGAAGTTCTGGTAAAGCTGCTAAACATAAGCATGTTTTTATGCTTTATATGCTTACTAGAAAATTTACCCGGAGTTACTCAGATCCTTAATTCAGTACATTTTTGTTTTTTGGAAAATAAAATGTACATGTTTCATTTGAATCATTGCTACGGGATGGGGCTGAGAATGAGGGGTTCAGTATGCAGGCTACCTGGGGGAGAGAAGAATATCCCAGCCCTCTCTTACCACTGCACCTTTAGGCCAGGTGAGAAGCACCTCTCCATGACTGTTGCAGGTTTAGTGGGCACAACTGAGGCAGGTCCAGGTTCGTATGCCCCCTGTGCTCCCTAGCCAGAGTAAGGAATACAGCAAACAGTGACCTTACTCCCTGAAGAAGGGGAACAGCCAACATGTTCCCATCAAATACGGGGGAAGGGTTCAGCTTCCCAGCCCTCCCTAAAAGGTGACTGGTGGGTGGGATGCTCAAGACTGGGAAGTCTCTGATGGGGGCATCCTCCTGCCAGGCCCTTTCACTTGCCTGGTTATTCTGTTACTTTTCTGTATGGTTTTTTGAGAAGCAATCCCATTTCTGGCACAACCTTACCATGCTTTAAGTTATGATAAGAGGAAGCTGTAGACTGAATTTGGTGGTCCTGGCTTTTATAGTTTAGGAGTTCTTGAAGAAAAAGACAAACATATGGACAAACACACAAACTCTTGTAGCCTATCAAGGCCCCGCAGGCCCCTTGTGTTAGCTTCACTGAAGTCTGGTTTTAGATGTAATACAGTAGGCCTTATGTCTGCACATTTCAGTTGTGAAGGCCCACTGAATACTAGCACAGCAGCACTCAATTCTTTAGGGGGGCTTTGCCATTGACCTGCCTGGGTACAGGTCCATGCCATTTTTTCTGGGGCCAGGCCATGTTTGTAAATAAGAGTCTAGCAAGAGCCTCAAAATTTGTGGTCTTGCTGCTTATACCTATCTCTGTGCATATGCTGCTTCTTCCCGCCCCCCCATAGCCATCCACAATCCTGTTGGTGCCATGCACTAACTGTGCTGTGTGGCAGTCCAGATGGCATTAGGCGTAGGAGCAGCATGGGTGCAATACAGCTCAGCACAAGGGGGCTGTGTCTACACTGGGCCACTTATTCCGGAAAATCAGCCACTTTTCCGGAATAAGCTGCGAGCTGTCTACACTGGCCCTTGAATTTCCGGAAAAGCAACGACGCTCTACTGTACAAAATCAGCCGCTATTCCGGAAAAACTATTCTGCTCCCGCTCGCGCATAAGTCCTTATTCTGGAACACTGTTCCGGAAAAGGGCCAGTGTAGACAGCCCAGTAGTCTTTTCCGGAAAAAAGCCCTGATCATGAAAATGGCAACCGGAGCTCTTTTCCGGAAAAGCGCGTCTACATTGGCCACAGACGCTTTTCCGGAAAAAGGGCTTTTCCAGAAAAGCAGCCTGCCAATGTAGACGCTCCTTTTCCGGAAAAACTGAAAACGGAATAGTATTCTGTTTTAAGCATTTCCGGAAATTCATGCCAGTGTAGACACAGCCGGGTTGTCTGGTGAATTGAGTTCCCCTGCAGTGCAGTGGTTCCTGCTTTAGGGTATAAGAAAATGGTGCCTCTGAATGCACTTTCCAATGAATGCCATGACTGCATTACAGCCAATTAGACAGCAGGGCTGCACTTGAATGAAAAAAACACACATAAACTCACAGTCCAGGTCAAGTAATATGTGGCTATATTTTATCTTTGGTCCAGGCTGTACAGGCCATTTGCAAAATCAGCAGAAGCTGAGGTTAGCAGCTTTCCATGGATGAGACTTGGACTCACCCTGATACAGGTCATCATAGCTTATTTATGGTTTCCCGGGACTGAAAAGGGGAACTTATGTCTGGGACCTTTCTCCCACACAGGATAATAGGAAAAGTTCCCTCAGACTCAGCAGATGCATCATTATATAAAAGTCCCAAAATAATTGGTTCAGGCTGAGTTGAATAATCAGGACACAGGATGTGATAGATGACCACAAAGTCCCATGGTAATATATTGACGTATATGACAATAAGTTGAGAGCAATGATACATTGATCTACAGGAAAATGACACTTCAACATTATAAACACCCCCTGCTGAATATGCATCAAACATGTCAGCATCACAGTATAGAAGTGGGCCCCCAGCCTAAAGGTGTTAGGGAGAAGAAGATGTAGTCCTTGGAAGGGCCAGAATGATGGCCCCTGGTGATGGGGAAGGTGAAAATAATGAGAAAGAGGATGGGCTAACACCTAAGATTGTTCTAAAAGGAATGATGCAAGGGTATGGTATGGATATATGGATGGACATTCCCTATCTTATGAAATTGGGGTGTTTGTGATTGTGCTAACTGTAATAATAAACTATATTTGTAAAGTGGGTAATTAGACATTAAACATAATTTTAGATCAGGCAACACTCTTTCAAATATAGAGTAGATTTCCTTGTGCCAATACAGAAAACAATTTGTTATGAAGAGAACTGATAAACTTTATCTATACATGGGCTTGTATAGGGTGCATCGGTACAGTCATACATTAAATGCTGTCCCATTTATTTACCTCAGTGAACCAAAAGGAAAGAGACCCTATCACTACAATACTGACCTCCAATGGTTCAGCAGATTCTCTGGTTTGATGCCAGACTAGCAATGGTCAACCTGTATCCTCATTTTCCTCACATATATAATGTGTGAGAAAACCAAATATGCTGACGTTGTAGCAGGATAAATAACATAACTATAAACTAGCTCTTGGCCTTCTCATCAGCTGTTCTACTCCACTGTACAAGTTCTGATAAGGCCACACTATTAAAATATCTATTTCTTGTTTCATTAAAAAAAAGAAGAGAATATGCCAGCAATGTCATGAAGCCTGAATATAACTACTGGTGGCTAAGTGATCTGAATTTAACTCACAGTCATCAACCCTATCTTGCTCATGACTCTTATTTAAGTTACATATTGCAATCAGTGAAGTATTATTTGTAATCGGAAGTACTATTCCTTGAAAGGAAGTGTACATCTATACTGCACACTTATTTCAAAATTAGCTATTGTGGAATAGTTATTCCGAAATAGCTTCTTTTGAAATAGCACGTCTACACTGCAGGGAAGCCTCAACATTAGTCTGACGCAGACTTCCCTAATGTAGATGTGCTATCTTGATTTAGAGCTCCAGGAGGCACTAGAGAGGAACAACTTCGAATGGCCCTGGTGAGGGACTATTTTGAAATAGCATAAGAACATAAGAACGGCCGTACCGGGTCACACCAAAGGTCCATCTAGCCCAGTCTCCTGTCTGCTGACAGTGGCCAGCACCAGGTGCCCCGGAGAGGGTGGACCGAAGACAATGATCAACCGATTTGTCTCCTGCCATCCCTCTCCAGCCTCTGACAAACAGAGGCCAAGGACACCATTTTATACCCTGGCTAATAGCCTTTTATGGACCTAACCTCCATGAAATTATCTAGCTTCTCTTTAAACTCTGTTATAGTCTTAGCCTTCACAGCCTCCTCTGACAAGGAGTTCCACAGATTGACTACACGCTGTGTAAAGAAGAACTTTCTTTTATTAGTTTTAAACCTGCTCCCCATTAATTTCATTTGGTGTCCTCTAGTTCTTCTATTATGGGAACTAATAAATAACTTTTCTTTATCAGCCCTCTCCACACTACTCATGATTTTATATACCTCTATCATATCCCCCCTCAGTCTCCTCTTTTCTAAACTGAAAAGTCCCAGTCGCTTTAACCTCTCCTCATATGGGACTCGTTCCAAACCCCTAATCATTTTAGTTGCCCTTTTCTGAACCCTTTCCAAGGCCAAAATATCTTTTTTTGAGGTGAGGAGACCACATCTGTACACAGTATTCAAGATGTGGGTGTACCATACTTTTATACAGGGGCAATAAGCTATTCTGGGTCTTATTTTCTATCCCTTTCCTAATAATTCCTAGCATCCTATTTGCCTTTTTGACCGCCGCTGCACACTGCGTGCAGGTTTTCAGAGAACTGTCCACGATAACTCCAAGATCTCTTTCCTGATTTGTCGTAGCCAAATTAGCCCCCATCATACTGTACGTATAGTTGGGATTATTTTTCCCGATGTGTATTACTTTTCACTTATCCACATTAAATTTCATTTGCCATTTTGTTGCCCAATCACTCAGTTTGGTGAGATCTTCTTGGAGTCCCTCACAGTCTGCATCTGTCTTGACTATCCTAAACAGCTTTGTATCATCTGCAAACTTTACTACCTCACTGCTTATCCCTTTCTCCAGATCATTTATGAATAAGTAGAAAAGGATTGGTCCCATGACCCTTGGGGGACACCACTAGTTACCCTTCTCCAATCTGAAAATTTACCATTTATTCCTACCCTTTGTTTCCTGTCTTTTAACCAGTTCTCAATCCAAGAAAGGACCTTTCCTCTTATCCCATGGCCATGTAATTTACACAAGAGACTTTGGTGAGGGACCTTGTCAAAGGCTTTCTGAAAATCCAAGTATACTATATCTACTGGATCCCCCTTGTCCGCATGTTTGTTAACCTCTTCAAAGAACTCTAATAGATTAGTAAGACAGGATTTCTCTTTACAGAAACCATGTTGACTTTTGTCCAACAAATTATGTTCTTCTACATGCTTCACAATTTTATTCTTCACTATTGTTTCGACTAATTTGCCCGGTACTGAAGTTAGACTTACCGGTCTGTAATTGCCAGGATCGCCTCTAGAGCCCTTTTTAAATATTGGTGTCACGTTGGCTACCTTCCAGTCATTAGGTGCGGAAGCCGATTTAAAGGATAGGTTACAAACCACAGATAATAGCTCAGCAATTTCCCATTTGAGTTCTTTTAGAACCCTTGGATGAATGCCATCCGGTCCCGGAGATTTGTTAACATTAAGTTTTTCTTTTTGTTCCAAAACCTCCTCTAATAACACTTCAATCCGGGACAGTTCCTCAGATTCATCACCCACAAAGGATGGTGCAGATTTGGGAACCTCCCCAACGTCCTCAGCCATGAAGACTGAAGCAAAGAAATCATTTAGTTTCTCCGCAATGGCTTTATCATCCTTGATTGCTCCTTTTATAGCTCGATCATCTAGGGGACCCACAGGTTTTTTAGCAGGCTTCCTGCTTCTAATGTACTTAAAAAACATTTTGTTACTTCTTTTTGAGTTTTTGGCTAGCTGGTCCTCAAAATCTTTTTTTGCTTTTCTTATTACATTTTTACACTTGATTTGACAGTGTTTATGTTCTTTTCTATTTATCTCACTAGGATTGGATTTCCACTTCTTAAAAGATACCTTTTTGTCCCTCACTGCTTCTTTTACATGGTGGCTAAGCCACGGTGACTTTTTTAGGTCTCTTGCTATGTTTTTTAATTTGGGGTATACATTTAAGTTGGGCCCCTATTATGGTGTCTTTAAAAAGTTTCCATGCAGCTTTCAGGGATTTGGCTCTAGTCACTGTGTCTTTTAATTTCTGTTTAACTAACCTCCTCATTTTTGTGTAATTCCCTTTTTTGAAATTAAATGCCAGGGTGCATCAGCAGAAATTAGCAGCAGTGGAGCATCTACACACCTTATTTCAGAATAGCTATTTTGCAATAGGCATTGTTCTTTGTACAATGAGGTTTACAGATTTCATAATAAGTCGCCCGTTATTTCGAAATTATTTTGAAATAACAGAATGGATGTGTAGACATGTGCATTGTTATTTCGAAATAATACTAGTTATCTTGAAATAACGGTGCAGTGAAGATGTATTTCTAGGGCATTTAAAGGGATAATAAAGAAAGTTTAAGCTACCCATTACCACCATGTATTTGGCACAAGTTATTAATATTTCAGGATTTCTGTTCTGAAGTGTACCTTCCTGCATTCTATAGAGGCCAGTTCATAAGGGACAGAGCAAATGTTGAGCTGCCTTTCCTATTAAGTTAATGTTTTGTTGTGATTATTGCTGTTAAATGTAAATTCAAGTGAAAACCCCAAATGTTTATATCTTTTCTGTTCTTGGTTGAAATTCATGTTGAGTTAATGCTTTGTTATTGTAGATCAAATAACTAAAGCATTCAATTTGCATTAACTGTTGGAAATACACAGGTCTGCATATTGTAGAAACTCCTTCACGTAAGTCAGAAAATCTGAACAATCCATATGGCTTTGATGAGATGCTTTCCTTACACCTTTGTGTGCTACAGTATGTTAATTGTGGTTGTTTGCTTAGTCACTTTCAACTCTCTAGTTCAGTGCCAACTCCACCCATAACATAAGTGGGCATAACTCTGTTGACCTCAGAAGCTGCAGTTATTTCCAGGGGTAAATTTGAATCTTTCTTTCTCTATTTACGTAATATTTTATTGGTATGCTTCTATTCCTACCCATAGCAGTGACTGGAAACTTTTTTTTAGAAAAGATTAAAAAATGTGCTATTGTGATGTGAAGAGGTACAATGCTTGCATGCTGTCTATAGAAATGCAGTTATGTTTTACAAAAAAACCCTTGTAGTTACAATGTAATTTATGACAAAAATGGACGCCGTTAAGTATTGTGTGTGAGGGCCAGCTTGAGGTTAATGCTTGCATAAGTATTCTCAAGCTAGAGAGGTAATCCCCTTTTTCTTCCTTCCCCGCCCCAAAAAAAAGAAACAACCAATCATTTTTTTCCCATTGTGCACAGGCATTAGCTACATTTGCATGTTCTCTGAATAGAAAGACTACTTCCTAGAGCGTGCCTTACAGTGCTAGCTTCCCCAAAATTGCTGGAGAGGAGATGGTGCTTTGTACTGTCACACAGGGGAGTGTAGGATATCTTTTAAAAACCAAAAATAATTCCTTTAGCTCTTTATCATCTATTTTGAAGTATGAACACAAGAGCTGGATATAGAAGTTCAGGTTGTACCTCCCTTAACCGGGACTGTGGTCTGGCAACATTCCTAGATTACAGAGCCCAGATATAGGGAGATTGGGCCATGGGATGGGGGACCTGGAGGCTCAGCTGGGAGCCAGGGGGAAGAGCAGGGGGCTCTAGCCCCTGCTGCCAGATGGTAGTGGGAGCCTGGCAGAGGTAGCCACAGAGCTTTGACCCCAGTGATGGAGCTTGGGGACTGCAGTGTCAGCTGTGGAGCTTGAGGACAGCAGTGGCAGCTGTGGAGCTCCAACCATGGCTGTGAAGCTCTGGAAGTGGTGGCTGTAGAGCTCTGGCAGTGGCACTGATGAGGGTTTTGGTCCAAATTAGAGGTGGCTGACCTTGCAAAATTCACTTACTTATGTCATCTACTTGCCCTTAACTTGTTGCCAGAGATGGATAACGATAGCAAGGGTAAAGGCATGAAACCCTTAAATATGAAATAACATTTACAGGGAGGTAACTGAGCTAAGATGCAGAAATTTACAAACTTTCTGCAGCAACTGTGCAATGTATTCTTGTTAAGAATGTTTACATAACTGCATTTCATGAAATAATTATAATGTGCAATTATTTGATTACATGCATTTACCCTAACTACATAACGAGGTATAATTATGAAAATATTTGTGCAGGTGATCACTGAAATTAATTTTACAGAAAATTCAGACAATGAAAATTTAATTAGTAGAGCATCATAGTTTTGTGGTACAACACTAAAAGCAGAAGGCAGAAGACAATTCATCCTTAACTCTGAATTTCTATCCGTTTGCCAGCTTATCTCAATATCCAACTTTTGTTCCATTCTAGTATGTTTGGTACATCAAATTACATCATCTTATGAGAACTATGTTAGTACTCTGTGTCTGAAAGAGTCATATTATAAATATATATTGGTAGCATGAAGCATCAACAATTACCAAAAGAGAAATCAACATATGTAGTTCCTTTTCTAAATACAGGAGAAAATTGTGGCAAACATAAATATTGTGTGGTAGCTATTGGTAACTTCTGACTTTTCTGGTCATCACTATGACATTATCTTACTGCACCTTTTTCTTAATCTTTGGAAATGCAAGTCATGAATATTCATGTATTTATGTAAAATTAGATAAATTAAGGTCCATTTCTTTACTAGGTTTCCCCAGAGGTAGGCATGAAAATTTACATAGACATCCATTAAAAAAATCTATGTTTGCATTTGCAAAATACATATTTGTATAGGTAATTAAGCATTCAATCTGAAAACTTGCTCAAGAAAAAATGCAGACTTCTGATGTACAAATATTGCTCTCACATCTTGCACACACGCTAGCTGGAAACTTAATGCAAAAGTCTGCTATAGTATGTATGAGATAATGTGGTTGGTCTGATGACAAAATGGATCAAATCTGTGGGGCTTTGAGGTCAGGGCTGGCTTACAGTGTAAAGGATTTACAACTTCGGATGTTTTAAATCAGATGTAGATTGGTAGGTTGCCAGGCGTCTGGTTTTTGACTGGAACACTCAGTCAAAAAGTGACCCTGGTGGCTCTGATCAGCCCTGCTGACTGGCCCATGAAAAGTCCACTTGATCATACATCAGGACTGAGAGAGACTTTTTTCTGTCTTGGTGCCATGTGGCTACTGGAAGCAGCCAACATGTCCCTCTGTGTACTGGCCCACCCCAGAATTCCCAGTCCTATCTGGAGCTGTCACCCTGAGCACCTGACCCAGCCTTCAACCCAAGCTCCTCATTTCTGCTCCCATCTCAGAACCTGTACTTCCAGCCCAGAACTTGTACCCTCCCCACATGCCAATCCCTCTGCCTCATCCTGAAGCCCTGCCCCACCCTCCCATCTCCTCCTATACTGCAACTGGTTGAAAATGAGCAAGTGAGCATGGGTTGGGGAGAGCAAGTGATGGAGGATGGACTAAGTAGGGATGGGGTTTCAGATAAGGGCTAGTGCCAAGGCAGGGCTTCAGGGAAGGGGCAGAGCAAGGATGTTAGAATTTCTGCGAACATAAAGTTGACAACCCTATATGTTGCTGGTGTTAGAAGCATTGTTAAGTGCTATCTGGAAATATTCATGCTTTCTATAGTCCTATAGATACTTTTTATAATAACAATTGGAGAGGATTTAAAATGGTATTGGTGACTTTATGTATAATAAATACTATTGCAGCATATTGCAGCAGAGATTGTGCTGTAGGAGGGGTACAAGTTCTAGGCTGGAACCATAGGTTCCGAGGTGGGTGCAGAAATTGTGAAACAAAAAGGACAATTAAATAACTACACATAAAAGAACAAGGTTCAGAAAAATGTGAATGCCAACAAATATATCTGTAGTAACTGACTGATCTGTTGGAAACATTCTGTTTTCCTAGCTTAATTTACCATGGCATTTGCCATTTGTTTTCGATTTTTTTGTCCACATACAATGCTGTTATTTAGCCCTTCAGGGTAAAATATGAGATTTTGCTGGGAACTACAAAATCCAGATCCCATTTGGATTTTCTACCCTGTGAATAAGTCTGAAAGCTATTTTTAAAAGTAGGAAAGTTTTGTTGCAAAAGCAAAGTCATATCAAGGTATAAACACTGATAATACCTTGCAGAGAATTGGCTATCTGAAAAAGGAAATGTGTTGACATTTTGTGACTTACAAAAGTGTATCTTAAGAAGCTATTTACTTTTGCTAGTTATTGATCTAAAACCCGCCTTGTTAAACCTCTTACAATTTGGGGGAAAAAAGCTTAAAAAAACTTGTGCTCCTGTAGTACCTTAGGGTGTGTCTAGACTATATGGCTCCATTGATGGAGCCATGTAGATGGGTCAGGATGACAAAGGGCAATGAAGCAGCAATTTAAATAATCGCCACTTCATTTAAATCGAAATGGCTGCCATGCTGTGCCAATCAGCTGTTTGTCAGCACGGTGTGGCAGTCTAGATGGGGATCTGACAATCCCAGAACCCTTCATCAGCATATCCTTCATGCCTCATGTAATGAGGCTTACGGGATCTGCCGCGCTGTGCCGACAAACAGCTGATTGGCACAGTGCAGTGACCATTTTGATTTAAATGAAGCATCGATTATTTAAATCACAGCTTCATTTTCCTTTTTCAAGTAAACTAGTCTACGTGGCTCTGTCGATGGAGCCATGTAGTTTAGATGTACCCTTAGGGTATGTCTACATTGCATTCCTCCTTCGAGGAAAATTGAAAATGAAGCACGAATTTGAATTTCCCATGCTTCATTTGCATAATCACATTATGGCGCTATTTCAAAATAGCGCTATTTTGAAAAAAGAAATGCCGTCTAGACGCAGTTAATTCGAAAGAAAACCCTTTTTCGAAATAACCCTTTCTCCTTATAAAATGAGATTTAAGGGGTATTTTGAAAGAAGGGTTTTCTTTCAAAATAACCGTATCTAGACAGCGTATCTTTTTTCGAAATAGCGCTATTTTGAAATAGCAACATAATGCAATTATGCAAATGAAGCATGGGAAATTCAAATCTGTGCTTCATTTGTGATTTCACTCATCTGCATTTGCATTCCTCCCTCGAAGGAGGGATACAGTGTAGACATACCCTTAGAAACTAACAAAAAATGTAAGAGGTATCATGGTCTTTCATGGGCACAACCCACTGCTACAGATGACAAAAAAAGACAAAAAAAAGTTACGGACTAACACAGCTACCCTCACTTAAATTGGAGTGTGACTTTTTCAAAGCATTTTATGGGATTTAGACAGACAACTCCAGTTAATTTTAACAGGAATTTTGTGTCTAAATTCCCTATCCTGATTTGAAAATTCCAATTTAAAAGTTTGCACTGTAGCTTCCAGGATTACCAGACACACTGGAGCAACTATATCATATTAACTACATATTAATTATATCTATCTGCATGTAAGCTTTTTACTCTGGTAAGAGTGCTCCTGGGGGAGGGGGAAGAGGAGGGAAAGACAGAACTAATGATTGCAAACTGCGATAGTGTACTGTGCTATATTGACCCTTTATTGTCAGATTGGTGGAAATATTGTTTGATAATGCTTTAGCGGAAGTCTAGAGGTAGCCCTGGAAGATAACATTTTATACTTACAGTGATCCTTCTGAAAAAATACCAATGAGAAGCACTGATGCATTAGAACAATTCTCTAGCCAACAACTACCAAAAAGGACACAATATAATGAAATTGCAGTTAACTTTGTCACAGTATGAAGGTGTTGAAATAGGTAATACGGTAGGTTGTTTGAGAAATACATTAGATGCATTAGCATTGCAGTGAAATTAGCATTGCTCAAGTTTGGGAATTCTAGAAACAGAGGAGTATATAAAGTGGACTCAGAATTTATAAAAGGCTTCGAATGCCCTCACAATAAGCAGTGAATTAGAGATGTTTTGACTTGAGGGAAGCAGGAAAGATACAAGAGATTTAATAAGCTGGAGTTTGCATAGACATTTTTTAAATATCTAAAGCACATAGAAAAACACTAGCTGGAGTTTCTCTTATCTGATAGCAGCTTGCCTACTGATGCACCTACCACTGTGTCCAATTCTGATGCCTACAACTGAAGAAGGATGTTGGTAAATTGGAGAATGTTCAGAGAAGAGCCAAGAAAATGATTTAAAGTATTAGAAAGTATTCCTTGTAGTGACAAAAATCAAGGAGCTCAATCTTGTTAATTTAACAAAGAAAAGGTTAAGGGATAACTTGATTACAGTGTGTATATATCTACAGTTGAAACAAATATTTCAATAATACACTCTTTAATCTAACTGAGAAGGGAATAACATAATGCAATAGTTAGAAGATTAAACTGGACAACTTCAGACTGGAAATAAGGCATTATTTTTGGACACTGAGAATACTGAACCACTGGGACCATTTATCAATGGTCATAGTTGATTCTCCATCACTGACCATTTTTAAATTAAGTTTGCATGTTTTTTTTCTAAAAAATACACTCAAAGGATTCTTTGGGGGAAGTTCTATGACCTAGATAGGCCAAACTAGATGATCCCTTTTGGCCTTGAAATACATGAATGGTACACCAGAGGTGGTAGGTTAAAAGGAAAGAGTTCAGAGACAACTGGATGCTACCATCCACACAATTTGACACATCACCATGTCGTGACCTAAAGAAGAATGTGACGTGTGGGGAGAGAGAGAAGGCTGCAGAAATTGGGTACTCTTCAAATGTGTCACTACCAATATATTAGTTGTATATTGAATGAAATATCTAGCTAACAGAGCTTTGTATTTCTGTTTTGTATTTGTTTATGAACAGGTATTGATATGGACATATCTGTGATGTTCAAAATTTTATGAACAAGTCTTTGCCTCCCCACATGACCTATTTGATTCAGTATTCCTGGTTCATGATTGATCATGTAATACCATTTCTGCTTTTTGATTCAGTGACTTAAATGATGGTAATGAATGATGAATAGCAAATATCAAATGCCACATATTATTGCTCAGTGACTGTTCATCGTTATGAAGTGCCAAACATTTATGCACCCTCTTACATGAATTGGAATGGGTAAAATAAAACACTTTATTGGGCCTTTTGTAGAAGTCATGCACACGAACATAAGCAGAATGCAAAAGGGGCTTTTAACAGATAATTTTTATATTAAACATATTAGGTCAACTCTTACGACTACAATAAGGTTGCAAAAGTATAGTTGAAGGGAGATTTGAAGGCCCACTCTCTATAATGTGCAATAAATGTGTGATATACTCAGAGTGAACTCTTACAGAGGCAATTATTTATATGGGAACTGAGCAAACACTGGGTGAGCAAGAAAGTCCCAAAGAACTGTGAATAATGGAAGTGTTTATTCTTTTTATATATATATATATATTTTAAAATGTAGTATTGGCAACTGGAAGGAGAAGAAGCTAAAACATTATATTGCATGAAGCTATAGATTAGCTGCTATCTATTAATCTAAAACGTTTCATATATTTGTAAAACAATAGCATACAACGTTCTTCTCATTAGAGAGCTCCTTTGACATATCTATTTCCTGTATCCATTAAAAGTGCAATAAATGTATTTAAGAGAAATGATGAACTTTTCTTGCAAAGCAGTAGAGACTTTGTTCTTTGGCATTAACATTAAAGCAAGGAAAAGGGGGTTAATTGGGCAATGTAAAAACTCATTTTCTCTTATTTCAGAATTTACCTTTACAACTATTCTCTAACATGTTCAATTTAGAAGTTGTACATGAGTGACTTGGGTATGCTCAGTTTTTGCTCTGGATTATATTCAAAATTAGCTTAATAGTGTAGAAAAATTTGTTGTTTATACTAATTTAGATTGAATTGAGTTAGGTCTTTGGGGAAAAATGTGTTTTATTGTTTGAAACAAAGAAATGTGTATACCAAACAACAGAACCTTTCCAGTGTCAAAGAAGTTTTGTGCCACTCCATTTAGCGCAAAGCAACCTAAATCTGCCTTAGGCCAGATCTATACCGCAGGGAGAAGGTCAGTTTAGGGACGCAACTCCAACTATGTAAATAATATAGTTGGAGTCAATGGATCTTAAGCTGAGTTGGCGCCATCTCCAGAGCAGGAGAAACACTCCCGTTGACTTCCCTGACTCTTCACGATAGTGTTTGATTTAGTGGGCCTTTTACTAGACTATAGGCTAAATAGGCTATAGGCTAAATCGAACCCTTGGAGATCGATTGCCAGAGCATTGATCTTTCGGTAAATGGAGATGTGGCCTTAGTCAGCTATTGTAGGCTATTCTCTGAGCAGAAGACCGATGAGTATCACAGAGCTTCCATAATGGCTCCACCATCCTTTATGCAGCCAATTGAGGGGATATAGCTGGTGGAAAGGGAGTGTAGTGGGATCATTGCTTAATGATTCAAGATCAGTGGGGAGGGTGCCATAAAGGTGGCTTAAAGTTACATTTGCAAAAACATCCCCTAAACTGTATGCACTCCATGGCTGGAACAGATAATTTGAGCTCCAAAAGCAGAATTTTCAGGGCACATAATGGAAAAATCACACAAAACAAAAGCAAAACAAAATTCTGAAATGTCAGCCACTGGCTGGTATATACTAGATATAAGTTGTTTGAAAGTATCAAAAAATAAGTGCCCCACAACACGCGTCAGAAGTTGTGAGTTGATGTAATACCTCCAGTTAGAGTGCAATGGGTGGATTTAGAAAGTTAATTCATTCTAGCATTATTCTCTACTCTAACAATGGGAAATCTCTCAAGCTAGTAGAATTTTTAAAAAGTAAATGAACTTTCTAAGTGCTACCATTGTATTCAGCTAACTAGGCCAGCACTGTACAAATCATTTAACAAAGAAAAAGGAAAATAAATGGATCTGACCTTCTCAATGGTCAGGTATATAATTGGGGGGGGGGGGGGGGGGAGGGAGAAGAGGACCACGAAGGATCAGTTTGTTCATCCAAACTGGCATAGTTATAAGCCCAAGTCAAAATACTCTATGTATAAAATTAATACCAGAAGCAGAACTGGAACAATTATAAGAAATAAATAAATATACTTGGAACACTATAATAGCTGTGGCCTTGAAGCTGAGAAAATTAAGGGAAACTTGGCTGCCATAAAGACACTATATCATAGTGACATGTAATACACTTGTAATGCTATATCCCTTTTGCTGAAACAATTAAAAAAAAAACTTTAAACAGGGATTTAAAAAGACCTTCCAATTTTGCAAGGAGATCCCACAAATATTTCCCATTGCAAGTAACGCACATTAGGCTAAAGTCATTGCTGACATACAACTGACGAGAATGTGCGGGGGAGGGGAATATGTCTATATTGAATTAGCCCAATGTTTTCCAGCAGACCCTCTGAACAAGTTGAAGTGCTAAATTTATATCTTATCTAGGTGTTTCTGGAAATCTATCACCTTTTCCTGAAACCCTCATCTCTTTCACACCCATGCAAGAGCCAGTCACAATCTGACCCAAAAACTTCTATTTGTAATCCCCAGATATGTGTGATCAGCAAAACATGAATTGCTTCATATTATGAAATGCTATATTATAGAGTTCTCTTATTTAGGTGTTCACAAAGGCTGGGATAGCCATAAACATTTCAGAACTGCCAAGGTTTATTGTGCAAACTGGATATTAAATCTTTTAATACACCATGTTTATCAAGCATAAATGCACAAGAGGGTGGTCTAGTCTCACCATTAGTGCTCACAGGGGAAAATCTGCTCCCCAAAGCTCCATCCTAAACTATCCCCAACTAGGGAGATTTCCAAGAGAGAATTAATAATTCTTGATAGGCCCCAAAGTAGCTTGGGAGGCTCTCTGTGGTTCCCATTGCTGCCCCAATGCAACAGTAGCCTATTTGCACCTTCTCAGAGGGGAAGCATGGGATGATTTTCTGGACCCACATGTTCTGCCTTCCTTTCCTGGCGTTCAGGGAGCCATTATGTAGCTGAACTCCAGTCTACACAGGGTATGCATATTCCCTGCTTAGCTCCTGACTCCTGCCTTCCCTATCCAGTAAAACTGCACCAGCTTTGCTGTCAGACACCCATACTGGGAGAACAGACACAAATTTCTTTTAGCATTGTGCTGTGTGCTGGTGTACAGGATGGTATGTCATATTAGGATGGAGAGGACTTACTCCTCTAAGTCACTGGTTCAGATCTTGTTTGGTCATCAAGCTGATGCTGATCAAAAGTTGCTAGCCTTTGAAGACTTTGTCGGCCGATGTGAATTGCAGACAACAGTTAAGACTATGCAAAAACATTAGAAGAGAACCCTGAAAATACTATGAATCTTGGCTGGGTTTGGAGTTTTAGAAGTTTTAGAAGCTTACTGGACATCAGCCTAGATCTATAAGAGTTCAGTGGACCATCTGTCCACTATCCTACCCCAGCTGGACTCTTTCTCTCAGGCTCTAGAGACATTCCACCATTCTCTTTCAGTTTCCCTGTGACCCGACCTTCACTATTTCTTGAGCCTGGAGTCTCCTCTGTAAGCATTTGTGGTGTCTTCCATCCTTTGATATTCTTCCCATCTTGTATGTTTGGCGGGGTATATTTACTCCTACATTCTCCAAACAGCATGAACCTCAGACTTTGTTGATGATAGTGCTATGGAGCAGCAACCCTGAAAAGCTAGAAATAATACAGATATGTCCTGACTCTCCCTTGAAGAAAAAACCAAAGTGTTAATCATCCTCCCATCTTCATCTCCATCACCAGTGATCAACAGCTTGACATCTCCAAAAGCGTGCAAGCCACAATACATTTTTTATAATGTGTTACAGTGAAGCCCACTATGCCTAATGCATGTGCAGCAGAGGTTGCATTCCCTTTTCCTTATATGTAATTCCCCACCAATTAATGCTAGAGTGCCCTTCTTTCACAGGTTACTAGGCCTTTTTTCAACACAATATATGTCAATTAGTTATCATGCCATTCTTGTGGTTGGACACCTGCAGGTATTCCTAACTTAAAATATCTAAAGCTGATATCACAAAGTAGAATGCTGTAATAAACAGGTATAACTAGACTTCTGACAGGTAACCACAAGACATTGGTTGAAATCTTATGTTGAAGATAACTCTTGGTTAGTTGCTTACATTAAAGCCCCATCTACATTAGCACTTTTATTGGCAAAAATTTTGTCAGGCAGGCAGGTGAAAAACCAATGCCCTGACCAGCATAAGTTTCACTGGCAAAAGCAACAGTGTGAACAGCTCTCTTGCCTGTACAGCTCATTGCGGGTGGTTTGATTAGGCTGATAGGAGAGCTCTCTCCCACCAGCATAGAGCAGCTACGCAGGAGACCTGAAAGTGGCACAGGTGTAAGAGTACGGCTACACCGCTGTAAAGTTGGTAGTGTATACATAGCCTAAGGCTTTTGGAGCCATTATGCTTCGAATGATTTATTCAGCTGTTGGTTTACAGATCTTGAAGCTTGCGGGTTTGTTGTGCAACTGTTCTAATTTATACTTGTGCCTTGCCTGTCTATATCTATAGCTACACTTTGAAGTCATGGCTTGAGATGAAGCTTATGCTCTGAAGCATAGAGTGTGGGGTGGGCTTCAGAGCCTGAGCTCCTGCCTGATTCACAACTTCAAAGCACTATCTACAAAGCTATTTGAGTGCACTATCTCAAGCCTGTTGACCTATGCTGAGAAGCTTGCTTTTATGCTCTGTCTAGACATAGCCCTGGAGGCTCAGTCTAGAATTCCAGTAGCTGGCAAACTCCAAAGGGGGGAAGCTACATTAATAAGCATTATACATAGTAGAGTGCATTTAAAAGTCATACAACTGGGATATGGAAGTAATGCATACACATGTAAGATGCCAAATACATGTGTTACAGGTCTATTTGCTCATTTCCCCCCCTGGAAAGTAGGAGGAGAGGGCTATCTGTTTCAATTCATTTTTCCTCTGAAATATTTCTATTTTAAACTCCTATCTAGAGGTAAGGATGGGAGTAGGGGGATGTGCGTCAAAATTCTGAGATCAAAATCTGATTTTAGAAAGGACATTTTTGAGCATCACTTGACAAATGACCAATATTATTCTTGCCCTTTTTATAGTTGTACTGTTTGCTATTTACATTAAATGTCTGTCCTGCAAAGAACTAGACAGCGATTATTTGAATTAAACTCATAGTTTTATATATCAGAAACTGGATAATCAGGAGAATTTGTATATTAAATAGCATAATATCAAAGTGATTGCACATGAAGTGATATGTATGAGGTTTGAGGTGTTCAGAAAACAGGACTATGCTTCCAATGAGTGATTTTAAAAACAAAAAAGACATAAAATGGGAAGCTAATGATTTTCTTGGGTGTTTTCACATATTTGTTACTTTGGTTCTTCAACTCTGGCTGAAATTGGTAGTAATTATGTGTTTGCAAATAGGTGAATGTTTGGTGATTTTTGTGACTGTGACATGAGTTTGTCACTGTCCAGCTTCTAGTAGACAAATATTTTGCTTCACAAAGACACTCTGCCAGCTAAGACATTTTGGAGTTTTAACAAACAAGCCAAGAGGTAAACAACTAATGATAGAGATTGAGTCATTCCTTCATCAGTAGAAATAGCGTCTCTTCCTACATAGATACCAATATGGTGCTGTTAGAAACATTGCATTTCCATTGGGCCATGCTTTGTGGCTAAAAGAAGGACTTTGTCTACAACACCATCAGTCTTGCACAAGCACAGGTTTTATACAGCATTAAAAACACTAATAATCACTTATTTCTCTTCTCTTTCCCTTTCTTAAAAGCCTGAACATTCAGAGGTCACTGACATTTTTATTTTGTAGAATTGCTAGCTATTCTGTGGAGACAGAGGTATAGGATATATTTTTGACCCTGAAGGTCTTTAAATTCCAACTTCTATGCTGTTTTGAATGATCGTGGAAGAGTTAGCTATAAATATTTTTCTATAGGACATTTGGACTCTAGACTAGATGGAATGTATAGCTGAAAATTTTTATTCCTTTGAGGCTGTTTGAACATTTTTTGTTTGGATAGTACATTTACTGCCTTTTATATCACTTGTTTATATGGAGGGTGATTTTGTATTCTACACTAGTTATAAGTACTCAGAATTTCAATGCATTTGTTTTGCATTCACTTCTGTTCACCAGTTCAGCTCCCATATGTAGGTTTCTTAATGTTTATACTCCTGTTTCTTATTGTTTACTCTTAATGTTGTAACCTCACTGTCAAATGTGCTCTGAGTGCCTTCACATGCTAATGCCAACAGTTCCCCAATAGATACTAATAATTAAACAGACTGTATAAACATGTTAAATAATGGATTGGTGAAACTCATGTTCTGGAGTTTTAACAAACATCTAACAATGATTAGCAATATTGGTTGCACAACTTGGGATATAAGAATAGACATAGTAGGTCTCACTAATGGTCCATCTGCCCCAGTGCCCTGTTTTCAGACAGTGTCCAATGCTAGGTGTTTCAGAGGGAATGAACAGAGCAGGAGAGTTAATGCATGATGCATCTCTTGTCAAGAACCTAAAGCATTTTGTTTTTAGAGGAGATGCTTAGCACTTATTGAAAATCATAGAGTTGAGCACTGAAGAGAGAGATCTTGGAGTCATTGTGGATACTTCTCTGACAACAACCACTCAATGTGCAATGGCTGTCAAAAAAGTGAACAAAATATTGGGAATCATTAGAACAGGGATAGATAATAACACAGACGATATCATATTACCTCTATATAAATCCAAGGAGCACCCACATCTTGAATACCTAATAAAGATGTGGTTGCTTCATCTCTAAAAAGTTATATTGGAGTTTTACTAGGAGGATGGTGAAGCACTGGAGAGGGTTACCCAGGGAGATGGTGGGATCTACATCCCTAGCTTGACAAATGGCTGGAATTATTTACGGTAGTTGGGGTTGGTCCTGCTTTGAGCAGGGTGTTTGACTAAATGACCTCCTGAGATCTCTTCCAAGCCCCATCTTCTATATGTCTATGAAATGATAAAAGTCCGAATAATGATTACTGGCATGGAGAAAGTAAACAAGGAAATGTTAGTTGATATTCCTCATAAAACAAGAACTAGGGAGTCACCAAATGAAAGTAGGTAGCAGTTTTAAAACAAACAAAAGGAAGTTTTTTTTTCACACAAAACACTATCAACTTATGGAACTCCTTGACAGAGGATGTTATGAAGGCCAACACTAGCAGACCTTTAAAAAATAAAAAAAATAAAAAATAAAAAAACGAGATATGTTTTTGGAGGCTAGGTCTATCAATAGCTATTATCCAGGATGGACAGGAATGGTGTCCATAACCTCTGTTTGCTTGCCAGAAGCATGGAATGAGTGACAGAGGATAGATAACTTGGTGATTACCTGTTCTGTTAATTCCTTCTGGAGCACCTGGGGTTGGCCAATGTCCAAAGACAGGATACTAGGCTACAGAGACCTTTATTTTGAATCAGTATGGCCATTCTTCTGTTCTTATTCAAAACGAGGAACCTAAAATCCTTTAGTCACTTTTGAAACCTGCGATCCTTGACCTTTCTGGATCTGGCCCCTGAGGCTCAGGGCTCCCTCCCAACATTGGGGAGCTCGTGTTGGAATTCCAGCCCTCTACCCTATCCCACTGTGGAGCTGGAGAACACAAAATCTACTTTCCTGAGGGATCAGTGGCCACCGACCCAAAAACAGTTCTCCACTCCAATCTATATGCTGTATCTATGGCCTATGACCCATGAGTTGTCATTATTTCTTCAAGAATTTCTCTCTTGAGGTTAAGGAGAAGAGCAGAGAATAAATGAGCCATGTGGAAGGCCAGAAAACAGAGGGACAGGGTCCATTAGAAGCCTTTGGGATCTAATAGAACTTATTAGATCCAGTATAGCCCTATCCTATTTATACCTGCCACTGGTGTCATATGCTCAAAAGCAAAAGTGGCAGAGAGTTAACCATAGTCATAACATAAAAGGATCCAGTGATACAAATTTTAAAATAAAATTACAGGAAAATATTATTGCAATGATATTAGTATGAAACATCTCAAAGTGATCCCAGCTTTTATAGTGTGGCTTTCAATACTGAATCATTAATGTCTTTGGTATTTTTTGTAAGAAATGCTTTTCAACAGGTCTTAAAACAGCAAGCGCGTCTACTAGGTCCCAAGTATTTATCCTTCAGCATTTCTTAACCTGATTATTGCTCCTCCCATTTTACCAAGGGATGAAGGGGAGCACCATGGGAAAACTAACAAAATGGAAAAGCTTATCTAAGGAGCAACAAAGTTGATGCAAACAGATTGTTCCAGTCCTCCATGACCTCCACTGTATTTTCCTTATTAGTTTTGTATCCTTATTACTATAGTAGTATTACAGAGCCTAAGGACTGTCATGAATATTCAAGTACCCTGCTTTCCATGTCCAAATTTAACTTCCTCATTCTCATAACATTGGGATGCCTTTATACAGGAGGCTAACATATTAATGCCTTTTAACTCATTATCATATACATTATTCAAGAAAGTTTGTGATTAACATCTGCCATTGATTGTCCTAAAATATCCCCATCCAGTATCAGTGTTCCTGAAGTTGCCTGGTATTATTATTTACTAATTCCCTGTGTGGATCAAGCTATTCTCAGTTCCCTAAAATATAGGGTAATGGCTGGGCCATTTTATCTATAATTTTCATTTAAGCAAATGTTTTACAGGATACAAGGCTGTAGGTTCTTTGTGTTACTGCTAAGTAAAATAAAAGGCTAAGCTAGCTGTTTTAACTTGTTGCCCTCATGGTGTATTAGTTGCCTCCTGCATTTTCAGAGATGCATGTTCTCTCTTTCTGCTCCACTAACAAAAGAAAATCTGGGAAAGTTTGCATTTTGAATCTAGCCTGTTGTTTTAGTCTGAATTTGGGTTACTGTAGCCCAGAGAAATGAGGATACAATTAGGCTACGTCTACACTACAAGGTTTTTGCGCAAAAACTAGTGGAATGTAAACACCTCAAGCATGTTTTTCCTCAAGCAAATTGAGAGAACAGAGGGCTTTTGCCAGTAGAGTTATTCCTCTCCCCATGAGGAGTTACTCCTTTTTGAGCTACAGCTCTTACGCAAAAAGGCAGATGTGGATGCTCCGGAGGGGTTTTTGCACAAGAAACTCCTATCGGAAAAAGCACAGGTGCTCTGATGGCCATTTTGTGAATGGCCATCAGAGCTTTCTTGTGCAAGAGTGTCCATGCAGTGTGGACACTCTCTTGCGAAAAAGCACATCACTATTGCGATGCGCTTTGAGATCTCAACGCGCTTTTACTCAAGAAGTTTTTGCACAAGAACTCTTGCACAAAAGGCTTCTTGCACAAAAATCCTGCAGTGTAGACTAATCCTTAATGTTTAAAAAATCAAGCTGAAACTTAAAATGGACAAAATACTATTTCTGTTTTAATGCATTTTCCCTAATAAAGCCTAATGTTGAAGGCAGGCAGTGGACAGAGTGGGAGGTGGCAAAAAAGGAGTTGCCCTGGGACTCAGAAATTCAAAAGAGCCCTGGGCTCCTGGTGTGCACTGCTACAGCTGCAAGAATGGCAGCAGTAGCCAGAGCCGTGGGCCCTTTAAATAGCTGATGCAGTGCCACATGGTGCATTATAGATGGCTCTCGCAGCTGGGTGGGAAGTGGAGGTGCCAGAGTGGCACATTCTGTGCAGCACTGAGGGCTGATTGTCCCCAGTCCCTCCCCTTCTGTCCGAGGCCCCACCCTTCTGAGAGCATGGAACTGTCCACCCCCACACTTTGGGGCTCAGGAAGTCTGTTAGCTCCCTGTTACAAGGGCTCTTGAGGTGAAGTTCTAGAATGCATATTTGAACTATCTATTAAAAGCTCATATTGCAAGAGGCTGCCCCTTCAGAGGTCTGTGATGGCGCCATTTGGGGCGGGGAGCAGCAGCCATGCATACCAGGACATGGCTTTCTTTTCTTCCAGTTAAAGGGAGCAAGATGAAAATACTTGGATTTCACGCATGGCTCTCACTCTTGGCTGGTAAAGGGAGAGGGCAGAGGAGTAATTCACGGAATCCAAGCAATTTTCCCTTGCTCCCTTATCACCAGGGGAATGGGAAAAAAAGCAAGCCATATCCTGGTATGCATGGCTGCTCCCCCCCCCCCCGCCCACTCTCCCAAAACAGCGCCCTTACCACCAAGGCATTTTAAAATCAGCTGTGGAGTCCAGCAGACAGGTTGCCATAAAGGAGAAAGCTATCACTCTCTAACTGTGTGTGTGGAGGAGTATTCAAAGTTTTTTGAGTGTCAATGGACAAGGACAGAGTTGGAGATTGCATTTACGTGTAGGATATGATGGAGGAAGGTTGTAGAGAGCAGGGGTCTGAGCAGAACTTCTCTAAACTGAATATAACTTGGAAATAAATTTGACATATATTAGAGGGTAAGGTTTTGGGTTGGCTCTATGGGTATGTCTACTCTACCACCCTAGTTTGAACTAGGGTGGTTAATGTAGGCAACCGGAGTTGCAAATGAAGTCCGGGATTTGAATTTCCTGGGCTTCATTTGCATATTCCGGGCGCCGCCATTTTTAAATGTCCGCTAGTTCGGACTCCGTGCCCGCGGCTACACGCGGCACGAACTAGGTAGTTCGGATTAGACTTCCTATTCCGAACTACCGTTACACCTCATGGTAGTTCAGAATAGGTAGTTCAGAATAGGTAGCCTAATCCGAACTACCTAGTTCGTGCTGCGTGTAGCCGCGGGCACGGAATCCGAACTAGCAGACATTTAAAAATGGCAGCGCCCGGCAATAGGCAAATGAAGCCCGGGAAATTCAAATCCCGGGCTTCATTTGCAACTCCGGTTGCCTACATTAACCACCCTAGTTTGAACTAGGGTGGTAGTGTAGACATACCCTATTTTTCTCTTTGCAGTTCAGCTTGAAGCAGTGACTTTACTTACTCACTCCTCAGTGCAAACTTCCTGCTGCATTTCCTTGTTTTAACTTCTATTCACAAACTTCTTGGTTCCTTCTGTTCATTTGAATCTCATATTGCTTCAGTGACTTGTGTACTTAACAAAGCCATGGCTGGAAGAGTTTGTATAATGTTCATTTGGCTACAATGTTATCATTTTCTACTTATAAATGATTTATCTGACTCCGATCAGGTAGAAACAGGAAGAAGTATATTTGCATTCTCAAAAAAAAAAGCTTATATTGTACACTTCACAACACAAACAGAATAATTCATATAATAAATTTGTGTAATCCAGTTTAACAATGTCTGAAGTTCTCAGAAAGCTCATAGCACTGTCTCTTCTTTAAAGAATGAGAAAGCAGATAAAAGTATTGTTTGTACTTCTGAATCCATGTATTTGGCTCTCCAACATGTTGTGACACCTTACAATTTACAGTTGGGCCTCTACTTCATGAATCACTCACTATTTATATTATTCAGGAAGAGTCTTCTCTGCAAGTTTAATCACCATAATTTCTTCCTGAATAAATCAAATTTTGCCACAAGTCCAGCACACACTTAATGCACAAATAAAATGGGATTATTTAAGTAAGTAAAGTAACTTGTGATTGTATGTGTTTGTAAAAGTAATGGCCTTTCAGATTGAATGCCATCATTATTTAATTTACTGTGGTACCTGAAGTTATTATCTGTATTGTTATAGCACCTAGGAGCTGCAGGTCTGGACCAAACACACAACCCAGCTCTCTTCTTATCCTAACGTTTGCATTTGCAGTAGCTGACAACTGACAAACTCAAATCTCATCATTAGGCCAGCCCTGGGAAGCATACAGTACAGCAGTTACTGTGATCCTGGTTCCCTTGGTAACTACATTCCAAAAGGGCCTCACTTTGATAAGGCTGGTACCAAACAACCAAACAATCACGCGGGATTGTTTTTCATTGTCTGCTTTGTTCCTAGAAAATAAGCTTGGATCCCAAAGATCGCGCCAAGGCAATACCATCCCCGCAGGAGATGCATTATATTTCCGGCCGACAAAATGACCATCAACATGCCTTTGTTTATGTTGGCTCATTTAGCTTGTTAAGAATAACTACCTGTATTAGTGATAACATGTTAAATTGGCAATGGGCAGAGATGCTGTGTAACTCTCTAGTTTATTGGCTTATGTGCATATATCACTTCCACTGCTAGACCTATCAAATCACTTCTCCATCCATGTGCTACCTATATAATCTAATGTATGTTTTGGTTAAGTCAGTGCTCACCAGGTTAACTCCTGATGGGTACTCCACCAGCTGTGTGAACCAATAAATCCTCTGCTTGTTTTCACCTGCACCCAACAACTGCCATACTTTTCCATAGTTTTAAAATGCTTCAATTTAGTAATATAGCAAAATTTATGAGCAGTAATTGCCCTCCCAGTACATGTAGGTGAATTGTCTATCTTGAACAGAGAAATGTATAGTTTAAATGTTATCAGGATATCAATCTAATAACATTTCTGAATTTCTCTCACCGATTACCAAAAGTCTACTTGAATTTTTGTAGTTGTAGTTACAGTAACATTCTGCTGTGTGTGTCAGTGAGTTGAGAATATTTCAGAAGCTTCCTCTTAAAGGAGTCACCCATCATGAAACACCTATTGAATTGATAGTAACTTATGAAAGCAGGCAGCGGGTCTATTTCCTTTATGTGTTGTAGTAACAAACAGGATTACTAGCAACCTAGTGAGGATTCTGCTATTTGTTAACCTTGTTTATTACATTTGTGCCTATGGACCAGCCAAGAATGCATCCCCATGGTGCTAGGCACTGCACAAAAAAGAGTACTACCCAATTATATTTTCCAAAAGACCTGGTTTGGCCAGATGTCCAATGGCTTTCAATATTCTTGGGTTCCTGCAGTTCTGGCAAAAGTCCAGGGCAAGTAGTAACCCACATCCAGACTCTGCTCTGCAAAGTTTAAGGCTGCCTCTTCCCTTACTTCAGTCTCTCTGCTGCAGCTGCTGAGGGCAGCAGAGGCTGGGAGAATACTCAGGGAAAGACAACAGCAATTTTTCTTCCTCCGCCATACTTGACAAGTGGGCCCAATTAATTCTCCACTCATACTCTTTTGTTAAAGAGACATGGTAAGCAAGCATATATAGGGATGGATAAGGAAGACAAGGTTATGGAAAGGGGTCACAAAAGGATGGGAAACTCCCAAACTCTCAGGGGAGAGACAAATGGGAGGAGAAGCCAGGAAATTCTTCACCTGGAAAGAATGATGAGCAGTGTCTCATGATCCTCCATTCCCCAGGAAGAGATTGTGGGAAAGTTAGTACAAGCACATGGCAGAGTGCTTAGAACATACCCTGCACTGTTCTGTCCTCCAGACAGAAGTCTGTTGAAGACCCTGGAAGTCGAAACAGTCATTTTCTCTTTTGCTAGCAACACCTACAAGAGGTAGGAAGAACATACTGAGGAATGGGCATAGGCTCAAAGCTGTGGTATGTCTTGGGGCAAAGGCTCAAAGCTGTGGTATGTCTTGAGAGAATGCTTTCCAGTAATCTATCTAGGAATTATAACTAGTGTATGAGAAGGACAAAGAAACAGATGAGTGCCACAGTCCTCAATAGACTAGTGTGGGATACATGGTAATAGAAATTCATGGTAACTTTTTGAATGTAGTAGCTTAGCTTTCATAGGCTTTAAACTTTTCATAAACGCACAAAGGAATGAGAGGAAAGGACTTCTATAACTTCATTTTTGATCCTGTAGCAGAGTCTAATAAAATTTTATAGCATTTTTAATCTGCATGCTGGAAAACGGTGGATTGGATTTTTGACATTTCCAAGCAGGTCTAAATTCTCACAGCATAACATTTTTATAGTCATTAGGCAGAAAGGAAGTTAACTACAGGCTGCTGATAGAAAACATATTTTACAAAATTCCCTGATCTTCAGTGGCAGTTGAATCAACTTATAGTCATTGAGCTTTATGAGAATGAGTTCTTCTAGTTCACAAAATTGAATAAAAAATGCTTTAATTTTGTTTTGGCATACATCCAAAAAATAAGGAGAATTTTGGAGGTTGGAATTACAGAGCTGTGCTGAATGACTCAAACTGACTGCTATGTAGGTTAAGGTCTTGACGAGGTCACTGATTAACTTCCTTGATATGTTCCAGTTTCAGAGTTTAATCCTTAGCTTTCTGTGCTGCATGTGCTACTTTGCAACAAATATCAAAATAAGAAAATTTATTTTTGAGGATGAATTGTTTTCAATATAGTAATAGAATTTTAATAGATTTAATTTTCCTTACAGTTCTAAGAACTTGACACCAAGGTTGTTTGTATGCTTCGGAATCAATGCTTACATCAGCAAAAATTAAATATTCTAAACAGATGGCATTTCCATCTAAGATATGAATCTATTACAGACTGAAATCTGGCCTTTCTTTCTCCTATGAAAAAAGTGGCTCAGTATTTTTCTCTGACTCACAATTTGATACTCTCCCACTTAGTTTTTTACAGTGCAGTTAATTGTATACACAAGTGAACAATGACCAAAGGGCCTGATACAGCACTAGTGAAGTCAGCGGGAGCAAGATTGGAACTAAAGTGATTAGAAGATTTGCCATGGCCTCCTAAAGACACATTTGGCTAAATTAATCTGTCATTTAACAGTAGAGATAAATCTAAACCAATAGATGTTGTGTCAGTGCCTTAATTTCTCTGTTCTGAGTTTGGCAATATCCGATCACAATTTTCTTCATTCTTCTTCTGTGCTTCCCAACACAACTTTCCCCTATTCTCACCTTTCTGTCTTCCCTCTCTACATTCATTCCTTAAGTATAAAAGTGTTAATCTTCTGTCCAAATCCCCCTGAAGAAAGCTGATATATTTACTTTTGGCTATATCTGTTCCTTCTGTGCTTTGTGTGGCTGATGTTCCTAAGTAATTAAGTTGTTTATTTCAGTGTTTTACAATTTCTGGGACATTATTCCTCTTAATCTAGCCCATGGAAAAGTCTCAGATAAATTGGAAATATTAGCAAGAGCTGATAATTGCTCTAATTTCTGCATACTATGTTGAGCATTCATTACTAAGCCACATACTCTGGTAGCCTACATTTTATTTCTTCCCTTGTTCTCGTCATATATTATTTATTGCTTCTGAGTATTTTACTCTTTGGTATTCCAATTACATATGAAAATGAAAGCAAACTGCTTGCTTTGTGTTACTTAGAAACTTATTTTCACTTACTATTTTAGCTTTATCAACAAAGAATTTCCTGCAGTATATTTAACTTTGCTAGCCCATTTTGCAGATGCATTATAATGTAGCTTTCAGTTTTGTTTTCTTGTTTTATTTGAACTTGATTTTCAGGTAGAATATACATGTATTTATCTTTCAAAGGGAGTATTTGGATGCCATTATATAGGATGATTCTTCAGTAGATAGATTGTGTTAAAAGCTTAATACTTATATGTTGTTGATATTTGAGAACATCTTGGTTTTTTAACAAATATAATGTAAAACCCATATTTAAAAAGCAACATTTTCCCATAAATACTATTGGTGACATCAAGAGAGGTAAAATACTGTTGCAGCCTCTGACCCATCAAGAAATGTTATGGATTTTAAGAGTGCATAATTTCTGTACTGGGGAAGAAATGAGCACATGGTTCACTATGTTCCCTTCCAACCCGTTTTGATTTACAGTTTGCACATAGTTCCTGTTATTGCTTGAGTAATGATGGTTATTAACAGCAAAAACAGCAACAAATTGAACACAGCTGTGGCATCACCTTTTGAATCTGAACAAAGCGGGTCTGTGTTCATGTTCCCAGCTGAACTGCAGTCTGTGTCTCTTAACTCTTCCACAAACAAAGCCTGTTTAAGAACATGAGTTTAAGGTATTGATAAAAACCATGCAGAAGACACCTTCCCTTCCCAGGAAGTTTCTTGTAAAAATCTAGTTCTGTGCTTCCTACAGTGAATTGAGTTGCCCTGTATAATAAACAAATAAAACCCTCCAGTTTGTTTTCTTTTCTCTAATCTCTGTCTAGGTAGAATTGGTTTACTTTCAGTAGAGGCCTCAGGCCCTCTTTAGAAGAAGGCTTCCTGTATTGGAGACATATCCTAAATAGCTAGTTTGTTCAGCACTGCAATGTCATGTGAGTTCAGGATCATCATGGGTCTGGCATCTAAAATCTTTGTGAGAGTAACACACAACAAGCAGTTAGTTAAATCTAAAATATAGGCACTAGCAAAAAGAAGTTTGAGCCCAGTACATTTTGTTTTCAAGTAAGTTGACCAGTGCAAAGCTATAAATCTTACGGATGTCCTCAAATTGTATTGGCACTGGTTGAGAGAGGGTAGATGTCACGAGGTTACTTGCAAATGTCTCTAGAGCAATGTCTCTTTTCCCTGATGTTTAGAATGATGCCTTTGGGTCTGGGTTATGAAAGATACTGTCAGAAACTCCCATGTCAACTAAAAAGTTAAGGTGATGGCTACTTACCAATGCTGACACAGCGGAAAGACTGTTTTCAGCTATGCTCAGTAAAGACAGTACATTGCATGAGGCTGTAATCATTATTCCTGATCCTCCCGAGTCCTCAGGTTATTCATTCTCCAAGGATAAGATCAAGTCTTGGTAGTTTAATGTTGTTAATGCCTGCTTTCTACAAGCACCTAGCCAGTCTTGTGTCAGGCAGGAAAAGTTGAAGCAGTTTCAGGGCTCTACTTTGGTTCCCATTCTAGCTCCCTTGGGGAATTTAGTCACACTGGTCTCAAGGATCTTATAAAATTAACAAAGCTATATTTACAATGAAGGGGTTTTTAATCTATTTTGTTTCACTATTAAGTTATTCAGTTTTAGATTTTGACCGGAGTCCATTTTAGAGCTGGACAAACAATGATTTTTTTCCAAATGAAATTCTGGTTTGAAACGTGAGGTTTTTTCTACCTTTTTTTTCCCACTAAATAAGGATTGATTTTGATTTGACTTGAAACATTTTTTTTAGTTTAGCCTTTTGATTTATCCTTTTGACTGTATTCTCCCTTTTATGTTGTTTTTTTTTTTAATTGGCCAGTTTAGAAATCAAAATACTTCTTTGAATTGAAAGATCAAAGTGAAATGTTTTAACAAAAAGTCCTCACACTTCAATGCTTTTCACCTGAAATCAAACTTGACAAGTAAGTCTTCAAAAATGCATTTTGGTGCAAAAATAATTTGTCAAAAAATTACCCAATTCTAACCCTTTTTAAAAATTAGCTGGTATAAAATTTAGCCAATAAACCTTTTTAATAAAAAATGGGAAAAAGTTGTGGAAAATGTATCTGTTTTTTTTTCTTTATGACCTGTAATTCAGTTTTGGGCACTTTCCAGTTTACATGTATCTTTAAACTGCTGCAAGAGTAAGATGTACTCATCTAGTAATCATCACCTCATTGTATATTTCAAAATCTCATTCTCAGTTATTCTGTGAATTGTTCCAACTGCAGGATGCTTATATACACAGCTTTGGATGAGTATTAACAACTCTCTTCCAAATAATGAAATGTTTCATATGCTTTCTAATTTGCAAAACTTGAACATATGGCTTTCAAATATATTTTGTCAGAATGTTAGTTCATCACTTTTGTGTGCAATTCCTATTTTCAAATTTCCATCTTAAATAGCATTCAGCATTTATTTTTGGAGTGTAGACCAATAACTCAGACTGTGTATTATATAATTTACTTGATGTGTGTTCTGTTATATAAAGAAAAAAATGATTAATGTTAAGGTTGCAAAGTAAAGCTTTGAGAATTTAGCAGAGGTGAAGCGAGGGTGTTATGCGCCAAGCATAAATTTGCGCCCCTCCCCCAATCATTTGTTCCTACCTGTCGGACTTTATACGTTCCAATCTACCTTGGGAGGGGAACATGCAAACAAGTTTTGGCTTGGAACCTTCTTGATGCCCCCTTCTGGCCAAAGTGCAGAATTAGCCGCTTGGGAAGTGGGAGCTTGCAGCCTGCAAGGCGCGCAGGGCCCAGTGGTTTGGGGTGACAATGAATCACACCCAAATGGGTGGCCGAGGCCGGAGAATTACTTGAGCTCCACACGGGAGCTGTTCACTTTGTGCATCCGGTGTGTCCGTGCTAAGTCTGGCAGCACGACGGTGGCTCATGGGAAGTTCGGGACCCAGGGTTTTCGAAGGAGGCTGATGAGGCCGGGCTGCAAAGGGGCCAGGGTTAAAACTGTTGTGTGGGTCCTGGGTGGCACTGTGTTGTGAGCAGCCGCTGCAACATAGCTGGAGTGGGAGCCAGTCTCTGTAGAGCGGCGAGCAATGTCCATGGCTTTGCTCGTGTTCTTAAGCAGAGGGATGGGACATGTAGAGGGGCTGAGGGCAGGGGGTTCCGGTGTCAGAAGGTGGGTTCGGGACAGAGAGTTGGTGTTTGGAGCGGCACGGGGGGAGTTAAGGAGTCAGGCAAGGGGTTGGGTTTGAGGGTTGGGCTCAGGGATGGGGGTGAGGGTGCAGGAGTGAGGGATGGCAGTGGCAGGTGAAAGGCTCATGGCAGGGCACTGGAAGGCAGGGTTAGCTTACCAGGGCTGACCAGTGGTGAGTGTGACGCAGCTCTTGTGGCAGATCCTCCCAGGGGCAAGGGACTCCAGGAGCTGGCCATGGTCTGTATCTACTCTCTCCAGTTCTAGGGATCAGCCCTCACCTGCAACTGCCCCTGCAGCTCTTGGGGGTTTCGTAGCTCCAGGGTCTGCCCAGGCTGCAGCTGCACCCCAGCCTCCAGCCAGACTGGGAGAGGGTGGAAGTCGGAGTCAGCCCTGAACTCCAGCTGCTACCCCTCAATCCCCTGAATTCAGGGTCTCCATGGTGGGGTTGCTCCAATCTCACACAGAGGCTGTCAGCGTAAAAAGAAGCTGGGTTTTACTGTCTCACCAAGACTGTGCTGTGGGGGCTATTCACAGGCAGTTAAATTGGCACCCCCCTTAGCATGGCACCTGGGGGGCAACTGCCCCCATCTGTCTCCCCCTCACTACACCTCTGGAATTTAGACCACACTATGATTAAGATTGTTGCCTATGGAATATTAATCCAGTTCCCTCATGTATGCATCATGAGACTGCATTTTTAATTGTATGATTTCACTTTACTTGTTTACCACAAGACCTCAATTTCAGTCAGTGAACAGGGTGCAGAAGGGGGCTGAATTAAAGTTGCATGGACAACTGTGTCGTGGCATTTCTTAACTTCTGAATGGTTTTGATTTTGCTGCTTAAATAATATTTATTTAATATTCTCTGTGTGAGTGAGAAATGCGTGTATATGTGTAACTTCTATCCACTTCACCTTTTTTATGTCAATAGCCACATGGCAGTGTTGCATATGATGGCAAGACATTTGCTTAGCCATTACATTCAGCTGTTTCTTGTCCATCTCCCCACTTGAACCAGTACCAATGTACATTTTACAGCATCAAGTGGGCAAAGAATGCACAAAAAGGTGTGGTACTACAGGATATTGACTAAGTTGTAATGTGGTCCTCTCTTCAAAACAGCATCTGTTATTCACTGGTATTTTCATTGTTCTCAGTCTAATTTTTGGAATGTTAAGATACTTTTAAATTATGTTATTCTCCAATGAAACCTAGCTCAATGTATCTATTGTTTGCAATGGAACTGAAATAATCTGATGTCCATGAAGCTAACAAACAGACCATTCATTATATTTCATTATCTTTGTATAATGTGCTAGTATAATGTGCTAGTGCTAGCATTGTGTTAATGAGCATTCATCTTGCCTCTGCTTTCACTGGCCATGTCTACCTGGAGATCTTGACTCTGTATTCCTTAAATTTGCTAACCCCAGGACTCTTTACCAGCTTCCCCTTTGCTCTCTATGGCCTGCTAGCTCAGCACTTATCACCCAGTGCTGATCAGTCCTGAACTATATGGCATTGCCTTTATCAACTCCACTCTGGAGCTGGCCAGTCTAGAGACATGATGATTATGTAAGGCTACACTGCTGGCCCCAGTCAGAATAATGGAAGATGAGGGTTAGAAGAGAACTCAGGAGGTCATCTAGTCCATCTTTCTGCTCCTGGCAGGACTAAACCCAACTAAATTATCCCAGTGCCAGCTACTTCCGTGGAAATGCTCCGCTGGTCACCTGGTAGATTGAATGATTGTGCAATCCACATTCACAGTTGTAGCAAGAAGCAATGTGAGAGCACAACATGAAGAAAATCTTAAATTCTCAAAAGTCTTACCAAGTGAGTAACCACAATCCTACCAAGCATCTAAAGGAATCTTTCCTTCCTCCTATATAGTGATAGTCTTTCCTGAGCATTGTACTAACGCCATCAACATTGCTAATGATGCATCAGCATGCTATTTGTACCATGAATATTCTTCTTTTAATCCCGTTGCTGAATATTTATTTTGTTCATAGCTATCTATAGTGCAACTCTTAACTTGCCTTTTTTTTGCTGACTACTTAAATGAACTCTTCCAATTAAGTGATTCTCTTCTACTGTTTTACACCCTCTTCCTAATCAGTTGTTACACACTGACTTAGGTTAATTGAAACAAAAATCAGGACTATGTAGCACTTTAAAGACTAACAAGATGGTTTATTAGGTGATGAGCTTTCGTGGGCCAGACCCACTTCCTCAGATCAGATAGTGGAAGAAAATTGTCACAACCATATATAGAAAAGGATACAATTAAAAAAAGAACACATATGAGAAGGACAAATCAAATTTCAGAACAGAAGAGGGATGGGGGGAGGTAAATGTCTGTGAGCTAATGATATTAGAGGTGATAATTGGGGAAGTTATCTTTGTAATGGGTAAGATAATTAGAGTCTTTATTCAAACTTAGGTGTAAAGTGTCGAATTTAAGCATGAATGACAGTTCAGAGGATTCTCTTTCAAGTGCAGTCTTAAAAGGCCTTTCAAGCAGGATGCAGGTAATCAAGTTGTTGAGACAATGTCCTTTCTGGTTGAAATGGCAAGAAACTGTTTTTTCTTTGTGATCCTGTCTAATATCTGTTTTGTGGGCATTGATCCTTTGGCGAAGTGTCTGAGGTGTTTGTCCAATGTACATAGCAAACGGACACTTTCGGCACATGATTGCATAAATTATATTTCTGGGTGCGCAGGAATATGTGTTCTTGATCTTATAACTCACTTGGTTAGGTCCAATAATGGTATCAGCAGAGTGAATATGTGGACAAAGCTGGCAACGGGGTTTGTTGCAAAGGAAGGTACCAGGGTTGGTATTAGTGTGGTTGTTGGTAAGAATCATCTTGAGGTTAGGTGGTTGTTTATAGGAGACTATGGGTCTGTCTCCCAGAGCCTCTTGGAGTTTAGTATTCTGTTCCAGTATAGGCTGTAGTTTATTGATAATGTATTGGACAAGTTTAAGGTGGGGGCTGTAGGTGATGACAAGTGGTGTTCTATTGTTGGTTTTCTTGGGTCTGTCTTGAAGTAGATGGTTTCTGGGTATTTGTCTGGCTCTTTCAATTTGCTTTTTTATTTCTCCGGGTGGGTAGTTGAGGTTTATAAGTGCTTGGTAGAGATCCTGAAGCTTCTGGTCTCTGTCAGTGGGATTAGAGCAGATGCGGTTGTATCAAAGGGCTTGGCAATAGATGATGGATCTTATGGTGTGTTCTGGATGGGAGCTGGAAGCATGTAGGTAACTGTATGAGTCAGTGTAAAGACTCTAATTATCTTACCCATTACAAAGATATCTTCCCCAAATATCACCTCTAATATCATTAGCTGACAGATATTTACCCCCCCCCCCATTCCCCTTTTGTTCTGAAATTTGATTTGTCCTTTTCATATGTGTTCATTTTTTTAATTGTATCCTTTGGTATATATGGTTGTGACAATTTTCTTCCACTATTTGATCTGAGGAAGTGGGTCTGGCCCACAAAAGCTCATCACCTAATAAACCATTTTGTTAGTCTTTAAAGTGCTATATAGTCCTGGTTTTTTTTCAGCTACACCAGACTAACACGGCTACATTTCTATCACTATTAGGTTAATTGGTGAGTCTATTGATTAATTAGGAATGTAAGTACCTCAGTAGAAATGAAAAACACATCTTTTAAATCTTATCTGATAAAATAGGCTTTTAAAGGCTATAATTTAAAATTCTACAGAAAGGGAGCTTCCATTGAAATTTGGCCCTTCCACTGAAGTCCCCAAGAATGCTGAGTTACTAAATGGGTTGAATGTTTGTCAGGGATGACTGGTTTTCCTCTTGTGAAAACAAATAGATGAAAACTGCAGAGAATCCCTGCAAGGTACTACAGAGGACAATGCTCTGAAAAGCAGACGTTTTGATTCTCTACAGGATTTGAAAATCCCTGTCCTGTAGGGGACATTGCAATTTTTAGTTGTCTTCACTGCAGGCCATCACATACATCCTCCCTTGCTCTGTTGGTTAGGGCAATTTGTTAAATGTAGCCACTATCTTTCTTTTTTCTCTTTGTAGCAAAGACTCTCAGGTTCTTCAGACTCACACTGAGTGTAAGCCAACATCCAGAGTAAAGCTGAGGTTTCACTCTGTTTCACTCTGTACAAATCAATTTCTACATCCTGTTAAACAGGTTATGCAACAGCCTCTTTTTTTTTGACAATCACTATGTAAGCGTCATTCAAGTCAGCTTTTATAAATCATCTTTCCTGCATATGTGTGAATAGCAGAAACTATCAATAATGGAACTGTTTCCTTCTAATTAACAATAGTTTATTTTTCATTACAGTTGGATATTGAAAATAGTTAGTCACTGGTTTCTTAAAATAACAACCTGGATTCCTTCTATAAAATATACTTGTGGTGTCTAAGAATACCAGTACTTTATTTAAGAATGTCAGAAATATCACATTCATATGGCAAATTATCTTTCTTTATTTTGAGAAATTCTGAAAAAATAGATTACAGTTCTGTGCCTTTTAGTCCTCCATATGGACAGTGCATATAAAGAGGAAACAAGAGAACCTAAATTCGTTGTATATATATGAGACTCTGCTGAGTGCCCAGCTGAAGAGCATGTGTCTTACACAATAAGGTGTGAATATTTAAGCACCTGTATTAGGGTGTCTAAATATATTCTAAGTAACTCCTGGGCACTTGGATGCACAAATCTTATTCCAATATAGATGTTATTCTGTGGAAATAGCATTATATACCTTTTCAATACCTTATGCAGATAAATATACAGAATTGTGTAAAGTTCTTTATTCACTTGAGTTTGTGGAAAACATTGGCTGGCTGAACTGAAAGGAGGACAATAGACACTGGATATAATTTAATTAAGTCACAACTTTATTATTAGATGTCTGGGACTGCCTGGAAGATAAGAGTACAGTACAGGTAACTCCATCTTATTTCAACATCTACCCAGGGGCTTTCACCAGCCCCCTATCCCTATTTTTCTGTCCTGGTCCCCTAGCAACTCATTGCTGGGAACTTACTACCTCCCCTTGAATAAGGGCTAAGATGGGCTACAAGGAGGTTGGTTCTCAATTGTGTCAATCACAGAAGTGCTGAACTCCTCCAGTTCTGTTCTTTTAACAAACCCCTGTGTTGTTAAGTCCTTTACCAAGCCAATTATCTGTTTTCTGTTCCCTTCACTATAGAGTAACTGCACGGATCTCTGCCCTACACTTAATAAGTTGTAACATCATAGCCTAACTGCCTTACCTATATACCATTGCCTGCTGTGGGGAAGGCACCCCACTCCACCTTGCCATTCTGGTGGCATTGGAGAAATTTCTTCCCAACCACCCCTAGAATGGAGCGATGGTGTCTACTGCCTCTCATGGTGGCCACAGCTGGTCCTGAGCAAACCTGGTATCCGACCATCTCAAAGAGTGGAGGGAGAGTGGGTGCTGCTCCACTTGGTTTGGGGGAAAGGGGGTTCTCCTGCTACACTTGCCCCTTATGAACTCCTCAGCACTTCTGGTCCTTGAGGAGGTCTGTGTCACCACGCTGTCCCACTCCTCTTTGGCATCAGCATCTGAGCCCTTCTTTCTCTGAACCCCATTCCCATAATGGACCATGCCTCTACGTCATTAAGCCAGACAGTGCCCATTCCCCCTTGCAGGTACAGTGCAGTCTTTGTTATGGTTTCAGTTTGCATGCATTCTTACTCTTTGACTTACATTCTCAAGCGTAACAAGGAGTCCTGTCGCACCTTATAGACTAACAGATGTATTGGATCATAAGCTTTCGTGGGCAAAGACCCACTTCGTCAAGTGCATGCATCTGACGAAGTGGGTCTTTGCCCACGAAAGCTTATGCTTCAATACATCTGTTAGTCTATAAGGTGTGACAGGACTCCTTGTTGCTTTTGCAGATCCAGACTAACACAGCTACCCCTCTGAGTGTGAGTTTCTCAAGTGTGAGTTTGAACAAACCCACATCCATAAAATGAAACTTAGGCACTGTATTTTGCCAGGATGAGGATCTTTGGAAAAGGATACATTTTCACATGGTTTTTGTCTGGAATCAAGGCACAATTCCTCATGACTCCACTCACATGGGCCCAAAACAGCTTGAAAATGATTTCACAGAACTAGATTAGGATGGGTGGAGCTACACATGAAGGAAAATACGTAACATGTTACAGAGACTATTTGTCATTTCAGTGTCATATCTAGCATTGTGTAGATATATTTTATAGTCATAGGACTCTAAACTACATACAAGAATTCATCCATCCAGTGCACATATCCATTAAACTACTCATAACTCAGACTGCAATGGGGATTCTTCTGTTTTCTTAAAAAAAAAAAAACTACACAATGATGCTTTCTGTTACAGCAGAAAATATCTTTAGAATTGTTACCAGGCCATTGAATTCTTGGCTAGAAGAAGACTTATGGTAACTTGGCACTGGACATTTTTGCCTGTCTACAATTCCATCAGTTTATTGATAAAAATCTCAGTCTGTATGGGAAGCAGTTTCTTGCTAAGTCATATTACAAACTGTAATATTATAATGTTGTGTTTTAATTTTTCCCCGCTCTGGTTCCTCCCACCCATAAACATATAGGGTGCGTCTAGACTGGCAAGATTTTGCGCAAAAGTAGTCACTTTTGCACAAAAACTTGCCAGCTGTCTACACTGGCCGCTTGAATTTGCGCAAGAGCACTGACTTTGTAATGTACAAAATCAGTGCTTCTTGCACAAATACTTTCCCACTCCCGCTCAGGGAAAAGGCCTCTTGTGCAAGAATACTTGCTCAAGAGGGCCAGTATAGACAGGCACCTTAATTTTTTGCGCAAGGAAGCCCAATGGGTAAAATGGCAAAACCGCGTCTAGATTGGCACAGATGCTTTTGCGTAAAAGCACTTTTTGCACAAAAGCATCTGTGCCAATCTAGATGCTCTTTTGTGGAAATACTTTTAACGGAAAAACTTTTCCATTAAAAGTATTTCTGCAAAATCATGCCAGTCTAGACATAGCCAAAGTCTTAAAGTGACTTATATGATAATTCATCACATGAGAATTTTATCCTGCTGTTTTTAGGATGAGCTTTCTTCCAACTAACTGCCTATTTTACTGCTGCGAAAGTGCCAAAATTATTTTCGTGAATGGCAGGTATTCAATTAAAAACTTCTGTACTCAGAAGTTAGAAATTTGCTTTTAATTAAAGCCAATAACTATGTTTCACTCTGCTTGGTTTTAGTTTAATAATACAGATATTTTATAATATTTTATTATTATGTTTCTCTTCTTAACATCACTGGGTAAACACTGTAGCTTGTCCCTCAAATAAATTTACAATACAAATGGAAAATATTATTGCCCTTTATGGTTCCTTGATGAGGCATAAAGTCTATCTTAACTTTTTCAAATAAGTTATTGTGGCTTCAGTTTTTACATTCGAAATATTCAGCAATACTTTTCTTCTCTTTGCTATAGAGCATGGAAAAAAATTGTGGAGGACTTACTTTCTGTGAAAGGCTAATGGCATATTAGGATGCATTAAGAGGAGCATTGCCAGCAGATCCAGAGATGTCATTATTCCCCTTTATTCGGCTTTGGTGAGGCCACATCTGGAGTATTGTGTCCAGTTCTGGGCCCCCCACTACAAAAAGGATGCAGAAGCATTGGAGAGGGTCCAGCGGAGGGCAACCAAAATGATTAGGGGGCTGGAGCATATGACCTACGAGGAGAGGCTGAGGGACTTGGGTCTGTTTAGTCTGCAGAAGCGAAGAGTGAGGGGGGATTTGATAGCAGCCTTCAACTTCCTGAAGGGAGGTTCCAAAGAGGATGGAGAGAGGCTGTTCTCAGTAGTGACAGATGGCAGAACAAGGAGCAATGGTCTCAAGTTGTGGTGGGAGAGGTCCAGATTGGATATTAGGAAAAACTAATTTACTAGAAGGGTAGTGAAGCATTGGAATGGGTTACCTAGGGAAGTAGTGGAGTCTCCATCCCTAGAGGTATTTAAGTCTCGGCTTGACAAAGCCCTGGCCGGGTTGATTTAGATGGGATTGGTCCTGCCTAGAGCGGGGGGCTGGACTTGACGACCTTCTGAGGTCTCTTCCAGTTCTATCATTCTATGATAAGGGGATGGTTGGATGAAATAACATGATCTTGGTATCTAATTGACCATTCATTATCAGTTGGAAATAGGTCAATGGAGGGATGATAGGAGTTGCTATAGGGAACTTTCTGGGTGTCTGGCTGGTGAGTCTTGCCCACATGCTCAGGGTTTAGCTGATCGCCATATTTGGGGTCGGGAAGGAATTTTCCTCCAGGGTAGATTGGCAGAGGCCCTGGAGGTTTTTCGCCTTCCTCTGTAGCATTGGGCACAGATCACAGCTGAAGGACTCTCTGCATGTTGGGGCCTTCAAAGTATTTGAATGCTTCAATATCTTTGATATAGGTGAGAGGATTATTCTAAGAGGGGTGGTTGAGATTCTGTGGCCTGCATTATGCAGGGGGTCAGACTAGATGATCATAATGGTCCCTTCTGACCTTAAAGTCTATGAATCTATGAATCTATGAAATCCCTATTTAAGTAATGTTGATTCTGATGCTTCAGAATCTGCCTGAAATAGTCCAGACAATATAGAAGTGAGAGGGGACAGGATGAGAGAAAGAATATTTCTCATTATATATTTTCACTGATTGCTTTAGTTTGAGAATTTCATTTTTATTTCTTATTTCTGGTGTATAAAGAAGCCTTCACATTAACTATTTTTCATGTATATTTTTCTTCTGTTTTCTCTATGTGAAAGAGTCCTTATTTGTTCAATTGGGCTTGAGTTTCCTCTTCATGGCCTCCCTCTGTGTATGAATACACTCACCAGTTCTTCTCCAAAATTAATTGCCTTTCAAAGTCTTTCTTGATCAGGTCTGCCTTTTTTTTTAATGTTTTTATTAAGCTTTGTTAGTTAGGCCATAGTCTGCATTATAATGGATAAAATGAGGGAGTTTGATTTACATATCATTAATTCCCCTCTTGCTGCAGCAATGTTAATAAAATTAAATAAGAAAATAATTAAAGGATACTTTCAGATTAGTTTAATTTTGCATGCTTTTAGCGTACAAAAATGAACATTTTTGTGAAAGCATCCTAGAGGAAAAAAGAAGTTACATTTGGAGCTTTCTTAGCACTTACTAAAAAGGATTAGGCTGCTGAGAGACCCAAATCCTGAAAAAATTACACATGTTAATAACTATGCTTCTGAGTCTCAGAGGGGTAGCTGTATTAATCTGTAACTTTAAAAACAGTGAATGGTCCTGTAGCACCTTAGAGACTTACAAAAAATATATAGATTTTTCAAGAGCTTTCACAGGTACAACCCACTTCTGCAGATGAATGGAGCTAGGAGTCCAGGGGTACAAATATGAACAGAAAAAGAGGGGAGAAGGGGAGGGAAAAAGGGGGGAAAACTATTACAGTGACACTGCTAATGAGGCTAATACAGTGGGCTGTAAGTGCTCGATACTTAGCTTTTGATGTCATTTGGGTGTTTAATATAATGGCCCATCCAAGAAATGTCTTTGTTCAATCTCTGGGTAAATGGGTCAAATATTCATATGCTTCTGAATCCTCCCAATGAGATTAATGGGATTAGCTGTGAAGTCACTCAAGTGCATAGTTTTTTTCTGGGTTTGGTACCAGAGATTGTTTTACATTTGTTTAATTTTTGTATGTTTGTTCCCTTTTTAACTAAAACAAGTGTGGGAAAAGCAACCAGAAAATTCTAAATAGTCTGAAAGACATTTTTCATTGGATTTGCACCTGATCTGAAGACCACATAAGTGGTGGGTACCCTGTCCATGCAGTTCAATGGGCTTTGGATTAGGCACTGCTTCTACTTCCTAGTTCTCATGTTCCTAGACTCAAATTTCTAATTAAAAAACCCCCAAAGATGAAAATGACTTTAAAATAACAGCTCTAGCCTTTTGTTAGAAATCACCAAGAAGAGAAAAAGGAGATGAGTTCCAGTTTACTTGTTTAGTTTTGCAGTTCACATTTATCAAGAGAGACCTGGTTCTAATGTCATGGCTATAGAAGCTCTGTAACATTGTGAGAGATAAGACAGGCAGTCTAAAAGGGCAAAATGGTGTGGTCCTTGTTCCTGCATCTACAATGAAAAAACTCTATTACTGCAGGGAGGCTTTGCAGAGTTATGTGAAAGGAAAATGGTTCCTAAATGGGTGTAAATAATGAATGAAAATCATTTCACATTCCTTTAATTTTGCTTGTGTGTCAAGGAAGAGGGTTTAGAAAAGGCTTTTTTCTTCCATTGGGACACAGAAATGAAATTGAGGAATTACTCAGCTGAAAACAAGACAAAAAAGATTACAAGGGAAAATGGACACTGAAGGAGACTCTGTCTTTCTTCTTTGACTAGAATCAAGTGAAGGAGCCAGCAGGAGGTGGATGGTGGACTTGGCTAGTGAAGAGCTGTAGGAGACAGTCTGGAGGAGTCTCATATTAAATGAAAAGCCCTGCAGCAAAAGTAGGGCCTCAGAGGGGAACAGAAGGGGGATAACGTAGGAAGCCTCATTATCCATGTGCAATGCCAATATTACCACACTACTGCCACTAGACACTTAAATTTTGCTTTCAAATGTCTTTTTTGTACACATGGAGCAGGACAGGCCATCTGAGCAGAGAGCAAGTAACATTAGTTACACGGGGTTTCATTCCATGTAGTGAAAGGATACCAGTTCATTAAGAAAAGGTATCTGAGGGAAGGAAGGTATCCTCATGGAAACGGCTGCTCTGAGAACTCATTTGGACACTAATCAGCAAATAGCATGGGAGAAACATTTGCACAGTGGGCAGCAGAACACCATCATTTCTAAACCGGGGAGGAGGGCAGAGACGGGAAAAGTGAACACAGCAATAGATCCCAGATCGTGCACAACAGCAGACATACTGTTCAGTGACAAACTGTATTATCCTTTACCAGCTGCACTTGCCGTCCCCTGTTGTGTTGTAAAATGTGTTATAAATGAAGTTACAGTAGTTGATAATGCTATTGACATTACCATGGAGCTTGGCTGTGACAGTAGGCACAGCTTGGAGCAAGAGGTGCTGTGTGAACTGTTTCAGGACAGGAGTAGCCCTGAGAGGCAGCATGACTCACTTCTGAGTCACTATTCTTTTCCTGTGTCCTCCTTGCTCTTACAGGCTAGTAATTTGTTCCTGGCTTATTTCAGCAGCCAGCTCTGGAAGACATGAGATGGGCATGATAGGAAGTGGCAGTGTAGAAATGATATGATGATTGGTTTTGTTGGGAAGCACTACCCTGTCCTCCTCACTCATCATTTACTTTTCCTGTTGCCCCCATGTGCGTTTCCTCAGGAGTATCCCTCCTGTGCTCTTTGTTTGCCTTGATTGGGGATGCTCACTGCACACCTCCTAACCCTACTTGGGGCTTCATATGGCTCCTCCCAGCCCCAGTACTGCTGACGTTTTACTGAGGCTTCTTCTAAGTCCCCAGCTGCTTCCTTCTAACCTCCCATCCTGCATTATACTCTTCCCATCTGAAAGCTTTCACTAGGGGTCCCTTACTTTCCTCACCACTTCTGTTGCTCCAAACTTGGACAAAATTGGGGAAGTTCAGAGGAAAACAAGAAAAAAAAAATAAGGTTCAGAAAACCTGATCTTTGAAGAAAGGATAAAAATAAGGCCAAGTTTACCCTTAAGAAAATAAGGCTGAGGGGAACCTGATAAAATGTCCACTGAGAGTAGGACAAGAAGTGCTCTGCTTAATTTTTTAGCAAGGATCATTTAGGTTAGATATTAGAAAGTTTTTTCTAACTATAAGGATAATTGTGTAATAGAACAAGTTACCAAGAAAGGCTGTGGAATTCATGTCACTGGAGAGATTTAACAACAATTTAGTTTAGATGAACTCTGGTCAGGAAGGACTTGATCTTGCATAAGTGTGAGGGAATAGACTAGACAACTACTCGAGGTCTCTTCCTGCCCTATATTTCTATGAAAAGTCTGTGAAGTCAAGGACATATCTAAGGAAATATCAGAATGAATACTGCACATACAACATCAGTTTGCTGCTCTTGTATACATGCATTATAATACTACCTTTAATTAAATTATCCAATTATTTACATGGGACCCCTGGTTCATTTAGTGCCCCAGAAGCATCTCCTGTGGAGATTGTATAGTCAAGGATTCTGTTGCCTCTTCAAAGATTTGTAGTAAATGAAGCAGGAAAGATGAAAAAAATGGTCTCATGGATAGAGCAATTGAATGTTCCTGAGGAGTCTGGGACTTTATCCCTACCTTTGCAATCTAATTTTGATGTGATGTTGGGCAAGTGATTTACACTAAGCTTTTTCACAGAAGTCAGTTCTGCATGTAATTAAAGGCTGTATTACAGTGCACATGCACGAGGTGGGTGAATTCAAGTTGCCTGTGCAATGTTCATTCTGGCATTTTGTAATGAGCTCTTGACATTACACCCTTTCCATTTTTAAATGTGTATTTCTTTCCATTTTATGATTTAGTTGACTGATTAGCGCAATCTTAACTGACACTAAAGGAAGTTTCCTTCTTTTTGAGTTTCTTTATATCTTTATAATTTCTAGGGTACATCTAGACTACATCCCTCTGTCGGCAGAGGGATATAAATGAAGAGCTTTGAAAGTGCAAATGAAGCTGAGATTTAAATATCCCATGCTTCATTTGAATAATCACGTAATGGCGCTATTTAAAAAAAGTGCTATTTTGAAATTGAAACCGCAGTCTAGATATGGTTCTTTCATAAGAAGAACAGAAGAATGGCCGTACTGAGTCAGACCAAAGGTCCATCTAGTCCAGTAGCCTGTCTGCCAACAGTGGCCAGCACTAGGTGCCCCAGAGAGGGTGGACCAAAGACAATGATCAGGCGATTTGTCTCCTGCCATCCTTCTCCAGCCTCTGACAAACAGAGTCCAGGGACACCATTTCTATCCCCTGGCTAATAGCCTTTTATGGACCTAACCTCCATGAAATTATCTAGCTTCTCTTTAAACTCTGTTATAGTCCTAGCCTTCACAGCCTCCTCTGGCAAGGAGTTCCACAGGTTGACTACACGCTGTGTAAAGAAGAACTTTCTTTTATTAGTTTTAAACCTGCTACCCATTAATTTCATTTGGTGTCCTCTAGTTCTTCTGTTATAGGAACTAATAAATAACTTTTCTTTATCCGCCCTCTCCACACCACTCATGATTTTATATACCTCTATCATCCCCCCTCAGTCTCCTCTTTTCTAAACTAAAATGTCCCAATCGCTTTAACCTCTCTTCATATGGGACCCGTTCCAAACCCCTAATCATTTTAGTTGCCCTTTTCTGAACCCTTTCCAAGGCCAAAATATCTTTTTTTGAGGTGAGGAGACCACATCTGTGCACAGTATTCAAGATGTGGGCGTTCCATAGTTTTATACAGGGGAAGTAAGGTATTCTGTGTCTTATTTTCTATCCCTTTCTTAATAATTCCTAGCATCCTATTTGCCTTTTTGACCGCCGCTGCACACTGCGTGGAAGTTTTCAGAGAACTATCCACGATAACTCCAAGATCTCTTTCCTGATTCGTCATAGCCAAATTAGCCCCCATCATACTGTGCATATAGTTGGGATTATTTTTCCCGATGTGCATTACTTTATACTTATCCACATTAAATTTCATTTGCCATTTTGTTGCCCAATCACTCAGTTTGGAGAGATCTTTTTCGAGTCCCTCACAGTCTGCTTCTGTCTTGATTATCCTAAACAGTTTGGTATCATCTGCAAACTTTACCACCTCAATGCTTACCCGTTTCTCCAGATCATTTATGAATAAGTTGAAAAGGATTGGTCCCAGGACTGACCCTTGGGGGACACCACTAGTTACCCCTCTCCATTCTGAAAATTTACCATTTATTCCTACCCTTTGTTTCCTGTCTTTTAACCAGTTCTCAATCCAAGAAAGGACCTCACTGCTATACAGCCAAAATGCTTCTGAAATAAATGTAGTCAAACTGTACTAATTCTGGGTCACTGAGAACGAAAATGATGCTTAAAATTGTTGATTGGCTCTAGTTTTCAAGATATGCTAATGGGTCAGTATATACGACCCTTAACTTGCGAATGGCAGAGGATAAGTGAGTTATAAAGGGAAGGGATCTCAGAAATTACTAAAATACATCTTTGACTGGATCTATGAATAAATCTATGACTGGGTTTGGACAGAACTTACTTTTTAGGCAAAAAAAATGAATGATGCAATCTGAAGCTGGTATTGCTAGAAGTCATGGATGATGCAATCATAACGAAGCTTACATCACTCTGCTGAACAAATTGCCCTATATCAGCTCTAGAAATCATACAGTGTCATGCTCTCTTAATTGTCAGTGTTTGATTTTGCAAAGGGACACATTTCTGTTTAGCCAAAGTGAGCAGAGATGCCTCGTTCTTGTGTGAACAGTACAGATAACTTCTGCTATGTTTGTGGTGAAGTGACTTTTGCATCACAAAAGCGCAGTATAACCACTATGGTTAAGAAAGCCTATCACCTTTATTTTGGCTGCAAAATTGGAGATCAGGACAAAAGGTGGGCCCCACACATATGCTGCAACACTTGTGCAACAAATCTTTGCCAGTGGTTGAACAGGAAAAGGAAATCTATGCCAAATCTATGATTTGGAGAGAGCCAACAGATCATACCAGCAATTGTTACTTCTGCATGGTGCCTCCAGTTGGGAAAGGTGTGTCGAAGAAAAAGTGGACTGTGCATTATCCAAACATTCCATCAGCTATACGCCCAGTACCCCACAGAGAAGGACTGCCATTTCCTGATGCACCAGACTCATTCTCACTTGAGTCAGACGAGGAAGAGGAAGAGGATAAAACTTCTGGTCCTGAACCATCAATGTCACAGGACCCACAATTTCTCCCATCCTCCTCCTCTGAACCATACCTCATAACACCAGGTGAACTGAATGATCTTGTCAGGGATTTGGAACTACCCAAGAGTAAGGCAGAGCTGTTGGGCTCCAGACTACAGCAGTGGAACCTACTGGCAGGTGATGTTAGGATTTCCATGTTCCGTGACCGTCAAAAGGATCTTGTCCCATTCTTCTTCAAGGAAGGTGACCATGTAGCCTGCAATAACATCGATGGTGTGATGGCAGCCCTGAACATTGTTCATGATCCAGATGAGCGGAGACTGTTCATTGATTCATTGAAGAGGAGTCTTAAAGCTGTTTTGCTACATAATGGCAATGTTTTGCCATCAATTCCAGTTGATCATGCAGTCTATATGAAGGAAACCTATGACAACATGAAAACTTTTGAGGTGCATAAACTATGACCAACATCAGTGGCAGCTTTGTGGCGATTTGAAGGTTGTTGCTCTCTTGCTTGGTCTGCAGACTAGATACACAAAGTACTGCTGTTTTCTCTGCGAATGGGATAGTCGTGCAAGAGATTCCCACTACATCGAGATAGATTGGCCACTCCGACAGTCATTGGAGCCTGGGAGGAAAAGTGTTCAGTATCCACCACTTGTTGAATCAAGGAAGATTTTGTTACCACCCTTACACATCAAGCTGGGTCTGATGAAGAACTTTGTCAAGGCCATGGACAAAACACAAGCAGCTTTCAAGTACCTCCTTGGAAAATTTCCAAGGTTAAGTGAAGCTAAGATAAAGGAAGGTGTCTTTGTTGGTCCTCAGATTTGTGAACTTCTTTGAGATGATGCATGTGACCATGCACTGCGACGGCATGGAAAGCCTTCCAGTTAGTGGCAATACATTTTCTCGGAAACAATAAGGCAGACAACTACAGGTTGTTGGTAGAAAACCTCCTCAAGGCATACAAAAGCCTTGGTTGTAACATGTCACTAAAGATACATTTTTTGCACTCTCATCTAGATTTTTTTCCACCGAACTGCGGAGCAGTGAGCGACAAGCACTGCGAGCAATTTCACCAGGACATTGCAACAATGGAGAAATGCTATCAGGGCAAATGGAGCCCATCAATGCTTGCAGACTATTGCTGGAAAGTGACAAGAGATGCTCCATTTAATGAATACAAGAGACAAGCCAAGAAGCGCCGAGTAGACACTGAATAGGACTAAATTATGTACATAATAGTTTTTTGCCTTTTGTTTCATAATAAATTTTATTTATATAACCCTTTTGCTGATTTTTAATGTGTTACATAAACAGGACAGGTGAAATATTATCATGTAAAGCAACCATAAACACATGAAAAGACCTAGGTTTACAATTTATGATTAAAACTCTACTATCTACACAATATACATAGACGTAAAATGTAAAAACTTAAATATCTTGGAAACAGTAGCCAATCAGTTGTTTTAATTGTCATATTTGAATTCAGCACATCACAATACATAATAAATAGCACATTTTATCTCTGAAGCAGACGACTTCTAAAAAATTGTACACCAGTGCCTTCCCTCTTATCCCATTGCCATGTAATTTACACAAGAGTCCTTGGTGAGGGACCTTGTCAAAGGCTTTCTGAAAATACTATATTTACTGGATCCTCCTTGTCTGCATGTTTGTTAACCCCTTCAAAGAACTCTAATAGATTAGTAAGACATGATTTCCCTTTACAGAAACCATGTTGACTTTTGTCCAACAAAGTATGTTCTTCTACATGCGTCACAATTTTATTCTTTACTATTGTTTCGACTAATTTGCCCAGTACTGAAGTTAGACTTACCAGTCTGTAATTGCCAGGATTGCCTCTAGAGCTCTTTTTAAATATTGGTATCACGTTGGCTACCTTCCAGTAATTAGGTATGGAAGCTGATTTAAAGGATAGGTTACAAACCACAGATAATAGTTCAGCAATTTCCCATTTGAGTTATTTTAGAACCCTTGGATGAATGCCATCCGGTCCCGGAGATTTGTTAACATTAAGTTTTTCTATTTGTTCCAAAACCTCCTCTAATGACACTTCAATCCGGGACAGTTCCTCAGATTCATCACCCACAAAGGACAGTGCAGATTTGGGAATCTCCCTAACGTCCACAGCCGTGACAGGGCGCTTTTTCAAAAGATCCTGTAAACCTCATTCATTCAAAAAAAATGAGCATAACCATTCATGTAACCTCTATAAAGATAATCAGAGCCTACTTTTTATAGGGAAGGTGAAAAGTAATTTATGTAGAACTATCTTTGTTTACCAGACACTGGGCATTGACAGTAACTGGTAGGCATTCACAGACAAATGACTTCGTTTAGATTTACTATGTTTTATGCCATCCCTTCAATGTGGGAAGATATTTAGCTGCAGCTATACTGGACAACTAGGTGATCTTAGGGGCCAGTTTACATCATTAGTCACCATCTCTGATGTTACATCCTACTGGAAAAGTTCAGCAATCCCAATATTTGACATTGATTCTGTCTCTTTAGAAAAATCACCTCTGAATATAAATCTTTAAAGGATGTGTTGAAGTGCTATTGCACCCTATTGCTGGCAAATGCATAGATATATGATGAACTAAATACCATTCAAAATGTTTTTATTGGTTCTTTTAAACTAGAAGTTGGGAAAGGATTAATTTTGCTGTCAGGACTGATTGTGGCATTGCTAAATGCAGTAGAAGAATCATTATTTCCTTTGGTACTTACATGGGCATTGCTATTAATATCAAGACACATTGCTTTTATGACATTTTAGCTACCTTTGATCATTCACTCTTTGCAGTAGCTGGAAATAATGAAAAATGTCCATGTCAGTCCTAATATAGATTATTTACTGGAAAGAGGAAAGAATTATTCCCTTCAATCAGTGGAGAATATGACAGTTATTTCAAGGCATTTGTTATACCCAGTGACAACATTTAAAATAGTAGGACTTGATCCTAATAGGCTTCCCTAAAAACAGATCAACTTTAAACATTGCACTTTTTTCTATTGGCATAGTTTCTTTTGTAATAGAAAATCCATTTATTTATATTTGCATGCACTGTTGGAATATTATACACAGAGGTTTATGTACACGTATAATGTTGTTATATAACTATTTCTGTAGGTATCATGCACAGGTGTTATAAAACTGTTTCCTACAATGTTTTAAAGTGAGATAGAGTTTTAATTGGATCCAATGTGCTAATGGTATATTTCAAATGCTGTGGTCCAGAACCTTGGCTCGTGTACATTGATGCAGCTCTACTGACATCAGTCAGAAGCTGTCTCTGAATCTTGAAATATTACACATATTATAGGAAGCCTGTATTAATGATGTTTTAAGCAACCAAGTAGGGAAAATATAGAGGTGTCTTTTGGACTAGAGCAATAAAATTTTGGTTGGTAAACTATGTCAAATTGCATTCGAGAAATTTCATAACAATACTTGCAGCCCTCACATACTGTATGTATTATCTTAAATATATAATATGACAGAATTATTAGACACTGTAAACTAGGAATATAATTATATAGAATAAGTGTTGGCAAAAATGGAAAAATATCAACTATTAATTTCAAATGTTTCAAATTTCAAATAACCCAACAACTTTGCACTAGCAGAAATAGTTTAAAGAAAAAAATGAGAATACTGCTATACTAAAAGTGCAAAGCTGAAACATAAAGTACCCTCTAAAGTATCTCAAGGCTTTTTTCCCATATATTCTATGCTCCAATGATTTTTTCATTATGTGCTGTCAGATGAAAGGCATTTCTAATTTGCACAGATTATAAGAATTGAATTTGCAGTGTACATCTTTTACATTTAATAACTCACTAGTGCAGTTCTATAGAATTATTAAAAATACCGTAGATTACAGTAACTTAAAAGCTATCAACCTTTCAAACTTCTTGCAAAGATTTGGGTTTTACATAGGTGTGGTAATAATGAAGTGGACATTCAGTGCAGTGCTTCTAATGTACTGTGGAATGTATCCCAACATTGAAAAAGCAATAGTACAACAATTCAGAGTATGAAATACATGATGTTTGTGTAATCATTTCCCCATGTACTATAAGCAAAGTGTATATTCATAATATTGAATTCAATATGACTCTTCAGCTGTTGATGCTTGAAAATGCAAATTGGTGATTTACACACATGCAAACACATATCTGTTTAGCAAAACATTTAAGCTCTGGCTTCATTCTCTTTGACCTTAATGGGATTTAAAAACATACTTAGTTATCTAAGTGCTTAGGTGCCTTGCTGGGTTGGGGACAGAGAAATAGATTAAAACATGTAAATAGTCATTGTATACATAACAGTTTTGTTTTCTATAATGTTTGTTTCAGGCTGACAAGAAAGAAAAGAGTAATGCCTTGAATATCGCAATAGATAGCATGTGCAAGAAGACAAGAGACCTTCGCAAACAGGTAAAGAACTTGGGGACAAAATCATGGAAAAACAGAAAAACAGATTTATCTATATTTATTTCCTGCTTTTGATATGATTATAATTTTAAAAAGAGAGGAATTCTCATCCAGAGCAGATTTAATATTACAAATCTGTAAGTCCGTAAAGATCCAACATTATGAATAAGGTTCATAAAGAATGGATCTGTGTGTGTATGTATGCACAGAATTTTTTTCAGAAAGTTACTTACCGTGGCATTTGGAAATTTAGAGTAGTTTTATGCATTTTTTTTCAAGCTTGATGAAATTTCACAAACATTCATAAAATCATAGCACTGGATGGAAACTCGAGAGATCACTAAGTCCTGTCCCCCGCACTTCTCGCATGACTAACATTTAGATCATCCTTGACAGGTGTTGTCTAACCTGCTTTTACAAATCTCCAATGACAGAGATTCCACAGCCTCCCTAAGCAATTTATTTCACTGGTTAACCACTTTGACAATCAGGATGTTTGTCCAATCTAAACTTGCATTGCTGCAAATTGAGCCCATTGCTTCATGTCCTATCATCAGAGGATACGGACAATTTTTCTCCCTCCTCCTTTTAAAAATCTTTTAGGTACTTGAAAACTGCTATCATGTCCCCTCTCAGTTTTCTCTTTACCAGACTAAGCAAACCCAGTTCTTTCAGTCTTCCCTCATAGCTCATGTTTTCTAGACTTTTAATCATTTTTGTTGCTCTTCTCTGGACCTTCTCCAATTTCTGCACATTTTTCCTGAAATGTGGCAAATAGAACTGGACACAGTGCTCCAATTGACACCTAATCATCACAGAGTAGAGCGGAAGAATGACTTCTCTTGTCTTGCTTCCAACATGCCTGTTAATACATCCCAGAATGATACTTGCCTTTTTTTTTTTGCAACAGTGGAGGAATAAGACTTGAATTGGAAGCCATGAAATCCTAAGTTTGGGTTCTGTCTGTACCAATATGTCTTTAATCATTTCCTGCATAGCACTTTACACACATTAATTATGCTTTACAATACTCCTATGAAGTGGATAAAATAATTAATCTGTGTGGCTTTCATAAGGAGATTCAGTCTCTAGGGGTATGTCTACACTACCCCGCTAGTTCAAACTAGCGGGGGTAATGTATAGTCATCCGCAGTTGCAAATGAAGCCCGGGATTTGAATTTCCCGGGCTTCATTTGCATGAAGCTGGCCGGCGCCATTTTTAAATGCCGGCTAGTTCGGACCCCGTGCCGCGCGGCTACACGCGGCACGGACTAGCTAGTTCGGATTAGGCTTCTAATCCGAACTAGCTGTACACCACATTCCACGAGGCCTACAGCTAGTTCGGATTAGAAGCCTAATCCGAACTAGCTAGTCCATGCCGCGTGTAGCCGCGCAGCACGGGGTCCGAACTAGCCGGCATTTAAAAATGGTGCCGGCCGGCTTCATGCAAATGAATCCCGGGAAATTCAAATCCCGGGCTTCATTTGCAACTGCGGATGACTACATTACCCCCGCTAGTTCGAACTAGCGGGGTAGTGTAGACATAACCTAGTAGACCAAATGAAATATGGAATTAGGACTTCTCCAGTAGCTGTTTTTTGGTCTACATGGCTCAACTGGCAAGATCAGGGCCATAGTGTTTTCCGTCCCATGAGTAATGGAATGTTTTACAGCTTCTAACACTTTGGTGATTCAATTTCACCAAAAATTTCTGGACACAGTGAATTTATGTTTGAATCTAGCTTTAATGAGTGATAAGTGATGTAGACATAGCACATGTATCCACCACGGACATAGGTCTAGTCATGAGCCAGCTAGTAGGACATCACGAACCACAAGCCCACCAGCAAATTCAATGAAAAACAAAATAGGGAAGATGGATGCAAAAGTGGATAGCTCTCATTTTGAAATCGTATATTCCATTCATTTAAATATTTCATGAGATTTTATTTATCATTCCACTAGAAGATGTACCTGGTGTTGCTTGGGTCCTTCTGGGCAGGCAATAGGCATTGTGAGGGGTTCAGGCATCAGAGCAAAGGTTGAGGGGTTCAGGCATCAGAGCAAATACTCAGGGCTGGTAGTAGAGGGTGCACAAATCAAGGTTGGGGGCCCTCATGTCAGAGGACTGGGAAATGTAGCAAGTCTCAGGGCAGGGCGCTGGGTATATGGAGGGTTCAGGGCAGGGGGTGGAGATGCAGGAGTCAGGGCAGGGAGCAAGGAGATGGAGGTGTTCAGAACACAGGGCAGGATTCAGGGCGGGGGGTGGTGGTAGTGGTGGTTAGGCCAGGAGACTCAGGTCAGGGGATTGGGAGGTTTGGGACTCTTCTGGGGATGGGCTCTTTGAGGAGGTTTAGGCTGCAGTGTCCACTAGCCTCTAGCTCCTTTGGGGTGGGGGGACAGGAGTGCAGTACCTAGTCGACAGCTCCTCTTGGGAGTGCCAGGGCTTCAGTGCCCAACCCAGACTTGGTTGTTCTTCTTTGGGGGGGGGGTAAGTGGGTTGTTGTACAGCCTGGTATCAGTGGTGCTTCTCGGGGTGGGGGGGATGCTAGCTCTGGCAGTGTTCTTTGGAGGGAGAAGGTGTTGCACGGCGTGGGCCCAGACCCTGTGGTGCTTCTCAGGAAGGGAAGTGGGCTAAGCAGGCTGGACTTGGTCCAGCTTGTCTGGGGTGGGCAGACTGGGGCTCTGCTACCTAGCACCACCCTGCAGCATCTCCAGGGTGGCAGGGCTCCTGGCTGGTAGGGCCGTGGTGAGGCTACCTCCCCTCCCAACTGGCACTATGGCTGAGGACCAGGGGGGAGGGATATTTTAGAGGCAGGGGAGCCACATGCCAGTGGACAGCAACATGGAGAACCCTGGCCCCAGGTGGCCACTCTCTTGCTAGTGCGGCTGTCCCTGTGGTCACTGTGCAATGTATCTGCCTCTCTTGTCAGCCCCCTCCCTTTCTATGTGATGGAAAACAATTGAATTAGTGTATCTCCCATTGTCCTGGCACAATCAAACCCCAACCTTCCTTTAAGTTATAATAAGAAGACGCTGCATGCCAAATTTGGTAGTCCTAGCTCTCACCATTTTGGAGGAGTTCTGGAACAAATGGACTCACAGACAGATGGACTCATGAACAGACAGACAGATGCACAAACTTTCTAAAATATATATAGCTAGATCTACATGGTGCCATATATAGTAGTTACTTATGTGCAGCATGCCGGAGATCAGTGCTTCCCCTCACCAGCAGGACTGTTTACATTTTAAGGAAGGGATGATGGCAGACTCATTCCAATGTCTGCTGCTCTGTATCTTGACATATTGCCGGTGTTAATATTCACATCCTAACTCTGCCATTATACTTGTGGTTGATCTGTTGTGCTTTGCACAGATGTTTTGCCTGTGGTTATTGTTTAGTTATTTTCTGGAAGGGTTCTTAGGGCTGATGTTACCATGTGTGTCCCCTTCTCCTACTCACTGATAGCTTTTTTCCCCACACATTGCAGGTTTCATTGCCAATGTCCCTTTGAAACAGGGAAAAGAGAGTCTCTCGCTAATAATTATCAGGCCTTGTGCCAATGTTGCATTTGAGAAAGCAGTTTTCCAGTCTAATCACAGCATTGATTCAAATAGCATCTCACACACACACCCCTCCCTCCTTCTTTCCTTCTGAAGACAGTATAATAACAGATTTTAAAAATGTTCTTCTCCGTAGGTTTATTTTGCCTCCTGTGACATTCCAGTAATCAAATCCAAATCCTTTGTAATGTTTGGCAAAGCTCTGACTGCCCTGTGGGTCCTGCACTTCTGGCAGACAGTAGTTGCCTCAATGGCTTTCTGTCTCTCTCCACACAGCCTCTTCTTTTTGTGGAGGCAAGGGTCACAGCCCTCCGAGGCATATTCATCATAGGCTAGTTCACAGTTTGGTATGAAAACCCCACTCTAGTCTAGTCTCCCTTCTCAGGAGCAGAGTCTATAGTGGGGCAGGAGGAGGGGGGAACCCAGGCACACCCACTAGTCCAGGTGTCCTGGCCCAGAATCATAGAATACTAAAACAGGAAAGGACCTCAAGAGGTCATCAAATTTAGTCCCCTGCCCTCACGGAAGGATCATACACCATCTACATCATCCCTGATAGATGTCTATCCAACCTGCTCTTGAATATCTCCATTGATGGAAATTCCACAAGCCTCCTAGGCAATTTATTCCAGTGTTCAACCACCCTGACAGTTAGGAACTTTTTCCTAATGTCCAACCTAAACCTCCCTTGCTACAATTTAAGCCCATTGCTTCTTGTCCTATCCTCAGAGACAAAGTAGATCAATTTTTCTCCTTCCTCCTTGTAACACTCTTTTAGATACCTGAAAACTGCTATCATGTCCCCTTTATCATGTCGAAAAAAGGGGTGTGTGTAGACTGCAGGGTTTTCTGAAAAAAGTGTGTAGACTGCTGCCATGTTCTTTCAAAAGTAAATTGAAAGAATGCAGACTTTATTTGACTCCGGAAAACCTCCTTTGACAAGGAAGAATGCCTTTTTTCGAAAGTGCTCTTTTGAAAAAAGGCACTATGTAATGCAAACTGTGCTTTTTCAAAAGAGAGCACCCAGATTGCCTGGGTGCTCTCTTTTGAAAAAACAGCTTGCTTTTTTAAAAGTACTGGTTGTAGTCTAGATGCTCTTTTTCAAAAGAGGCTTTTTCAAAAGTACCTTTCAAAAAAGCCTCTTCAAAAGAGGTTTGCTGCCTAGCTGTAATGGTTATTGAGATAGTTATTCACCCGCTGTATAGTAGCCCCATTTCACTAATTTAGGTTGTATTTCACTAATTTATTGATAAGAAGGTCATGCAAGACCATATTAAATGTTTTACTAAAGTCTAGGTATAACACATTTACCACTTCCCCCTCATCTACAAGACTCATTATCCTATCAAATAAAGCTATCAGATTGGTTTGACAAGATTTGTTCTTTACAAATCTATGCTAGCTATTACCGATCACCTTAGCGTCCAGATGTTTGTGGATGCATTCCTTAATTATTTGCTCAAAGCCAGCTGGCTCTCAGCCAAGGCTATAGAGGACCATAAGGCAGCAGCAACAGAATTTCTTTTACTCCCAGTCTGGCAGTATTTTCCCTGCACCACTTCTTGGAACGATCCCTCCCAATACTTTTCCTCTGATAACTGCTCCTCTACAGCATTCTGCCTTGTTCATGGTCCTCAGCTCACACCCACAGTTCACCTTCTCACTCACATCTTGGGCTTCTGCCCTCCCTGCAGGGTGGCCTTATAAACAAGCTCTCCCAGGCCTTAATGGGCTGCAGGTGCTCTGATTAACCTGCTGCTTCAGGCAAGCATTAATTGGTCTCAGGTACCTGCCTGATGCTGCTGCACTAGACTCAGCCCTCTTTACTCTGGGAATAGAAAACTGCTCACCCAGAACCCTGCATATCTGCCCTCTGTTAGTGTGAGGCAACCAGCTGGTCTGGATCTGTCATAGAGTGGAAAGCCTTACACCTTAAATGGCCATAAAAATCTA